>NW_027397063.1:37870811-37997457 GCF_003265705.2 Callorhinus ursinus | reverse complement strand
ATCAACAGATATATGGATAATGAAGATGTGAGATACACACACACACATACACACACACATACATGATGGAATATTATGCAGCCATCAAAAGGAATGAAATCTTGCCATTTGCAATGGTGTGGATGTAACTAGAGGGTATTATGCTAAGCAAAATAAGTCAATCAGAGAAAGACATGTATCATATGATCTCACTGATATGAGGAATTCTTAATCTCAGGAAACAAACTGAGGGTTGCTGGAGTGGTGGGGGGTGGAAGGGATGGGGTGGCTGGGTGATAGACATTGGGGAGGGTATGTGCTATGGTGAGTGCTGTGAATTATGTAAGACTGTTGAGTCACAGACCTATACCTCTGAAACAAATAATATATTATATGTTAAAAAAAAGAAGAAGATAGTAGGAAGGGAAAAATGAAGGGGGGGAAATCGGAGGGGGAGATGAACCATGAGAGACTATGGACACTGAGAAATCAACTAGGGGTTCTAGGGGGGCATTGGGGGATGGGTTGGCCTGGTGATGGGTATTAAAGAGGGCACGTATTGAGTGGAGCACTGGGTGTTATAGGCAAGCAATGAATCATGGAACACTACATCAAAAACTAATGATGTAATGTATGGTGATTAACATAATATAATAAAAGAAAACAAACAAACAAACAAAAATGAAGGCTAGATTTATTTTTCTCTCGAGTTATTTACTAAGAGCAAAGGGAAGAAGGGGAGAATTCACCTTCACATTCCGTATATACAAAGTTGTTAACAGAAAGCATAGAAATCATATGAGTGTACTACCAGATATGTTTACATCAGATGTGACTTAGTCTGGGAAGAAACTTAAGGTGGAATCCCTCCTGTAGCCCTTCTTCAGCTCCTAGAGCTGCCTCCCATCTCTGCCTTGTAAGTCTGACCTAGCCTACCCTCTTCTTGTCTTTAAAAGATATGTGTCTTAGATGATCTGTCTATTGCTGTGAGTAATGTGTTAAAGTCCCCTAGTAGTAGTGTATTATTATCAATGTGTTTCTTTAATTTTGTTATTAATTGGTTTATCTAATTTGCTGCTCTGATGTTAGGGGCATAAACATTTGCAATTGTTAGATTTTCTTGTGGGATAGACCCTTTAATTATGATATAGTGTTCTTCCTCATCTGTTATCACACTCTTTTGTTTAAAATCTAATTTGTTTGATATAAGGTTTGCCACCCCAGCTTTGTTTGATGTCCATTAGCATGCTAAATGGTATTCCACCCCCTCACTTTCAGTCTGGAGGTGTTTTGGGGTCTAAAATGAGTCTCTTGCAGACAGTATATCAATAGGTCTTTCTTTTTTATCCAAACTGATACTCTGTGTCTTTTGATTGGGGCATTGAGCCCATTTACATTTAGAGTAACTACTGAAAGATATCAATTTAGTGCGATTGTATTACCTGTAAGATCACTGTTTTTATATATTGTCTCTGTTCCTTTCTGGTCTATGTTACTTTTGGGCTCTCTCTTTGCTTAAAGGATACCTCTTAATATTTCTTGAGGGCTGGTTTAGTGATCACAAACTCTTTTGGTTTCTAGATCAACAAGAAAACGAGGGCTTTGAATGACACTGGACTGGATAGACATCACAGATATATTCAGAGCATTCCATCCTAAAGCAACAGAATACACATTCTTCTCAAGTGCACATAATATGTTCTCCAGAATTGATCACATAGTGGGTCACAAATCAGGTCTCAACCAGTATGGGATCATCATCTCAAAAGAATGGGTTAATTTCCTGCATATTTTAAGGCCACAATGTGTTGAAACTTGAACTCAATCACAAGAGAAAATTTGGGAAGAACTCAAATATATGGAGGCTAAAGAGCATCCTACTAAAAAATGAATAGGTCAACGAAAAATTAAAGAAGAATTTAAAAAATTCATGGAAACAACGGAGAATGAAAACACAACTGTTCAAAACCTTTGAGATGCAGCAAAGATGGTCCTAAAAGGAAATTATATAGCATACAAGCCTTTGTCAAGAATCAAGAAAGTTCTCAAATACACAACCTAACATTACACCTAAAGGAGCTGGAGAAAAAAATAGCAAATAAAGTCTAAACCCAGAAAGAGAAGAGAATTAATAAAAATTGGAGCAAAAATCAATGAAATAGAAACCAAAAGAACAGCAGAACAAAAAAACGAAACTAGGAGCTGGTTCTTTGAAAGAATTAATAAGATTGATAAACCCCTGGCCAGACTTATCAAAAAGGAAAGAAAAAGGACCCAAATAAATAAAATCATGAATGAAAAAGGAGAGATCACAACCAACCCTGAAGAAATACAAACCATTATAAGAACATACTATGAACAACTATATGCCAACCAATTAGGCAATCTGGAAGAAATAGATGCACTCCTAGAGGTGTATACACTACCAAAACTGAAACAGGAAGAAATAGAAAACCTGAACAGACCATAACCAGCACGGAAACTGAAGCAGTATTCAAAAATCTCCCAACAAACAAGAGTCCAGGGCTGGATGGCTTCCCACGGGAATTCAACCAAACATTTAAAGAAGAATTAATACCTGTTCTGAAGCTGTTTCAAAAAATAGAAATGGAAGGAAAACTTCCAAACTCTTTCTATGAGGCCAGCATTACCTTGATCCCAAAAGCAGAAAAGAAGACCCCACCAAAAAGGAGAATTACAGACCAAATCCCTGATGAAAAATGGATGCCAAAATTCTCACCAAGATAGTAGCCAATAGGATCCAATAGTACATTAAAAGGACTATTCACCACGACCAAGTGGGATTTATTCCTGGGCTGCAAGGGTGGTTCGACATCTGCAAATCAAACAATGTGATACACTACATTAATAAAAGAAAGGACAAGAATCAAATGATCCTCTCAATAGATACAGAAAAAGCACTTGAGGGGCACCTGGGTGGCTCAGCCAGTTAAGCATCTGCCTTCGGCTCAGGTCATGATCCCAGGGTCCTGGGATCGAGCCCTGCATTAGGCTCCCTGCTCAGTGGGGAGACTGCTTCTCCCTCTCCCTCTGCCTGCCACTCCCCCTGCTTGTGCTCTCTCTCTGTCAAACAAATAACTAAAAATCTTTAAAAGAAAAAAGTAAAAGCACTTGACAGAGTACAGCATCCTTTCTTGGTTAAAGCTCTTCAGTGTAGGGATAGAGGGAACATACCTCAATATCATAAAAGCCATATACAAAAAGCCCATAGTGAATATCATTCTCAACAGGGAAGAACTGAGAGCTTTTCTCCTAAGGTCAGGAACACGACAGGGATGTCCACTCTCACCACTGCCACTCAACATAGTACTAGAAGTCCTAACCTCAGCAATCACACAACAAAGAGAAATAAAAGGCATCTGAATCAGCAAAGAAGTCAAACTCTCACTCTTCGCAGATGACATGATACTCTATGTGGAAAATTCTAAAAGACTCCACCCCAAAGTTGCTAGACCTGCAACTCAGCAATGTGGCAGGATATAAAATCAATGCACGGAAACCAATTGCATTTTCTATACACTAACAATGAGACAGAAGAAAGAAATTAAGGAGTCAATCCATGTACAATTGCACCCAAACTGTAAGACACCTAGGAAAAATCTGACCAAAGAGGCAAGGGATCTATACTCAGAAAACTATAGAACACTCATGAAAGAAATTGAGGAAGATACAAAGAGATGGAAAAACGTTCCATGCTCATGGATTAGAAGAACAAATATTGTGAAGATGTCAATGCTCCCTAGAGCAATCTACACATTCAATGCAATCCCTATCAAAATACCATCCACTTTTTTCAAAGAAATGGAACAAATAATCCTAAAATTTGTATGGAACCAGAAAAGACAATACAGAAAGAAATGTTGAAAAAGAAAAGCAAAGCTGGTGGCATCACAATTCCGGACTTCAAGCTCTATTACAAAGCTGTCATCATCAAGACAGTATGGTACTGGCACAAAAACAGACACATAGATTATTGAACAGAAAAGAGAACCCAGAAATGGACCCACTACTCTATGGTTAACTAATCTTCAACAAAGCAGGAAAGAATATCCAATGGAAAAAAGACAGTCTCTTCAACAAATGGTGTTGGGAAAATTGGACAGCCACATGCAGAAGAACAAAACTGGACCATTTTCTTACACCATACATAAAAACAGACTCAAAATGGATGAAAGACCTAAACATGAGACAGGAATCCATCAAAATCCTAGACGAGAACATAGGTAGCAGCCTCTGTGACCTCAGCAGAGCAACTTCTGGCTAGACATGTCTTCAAAGGCAAGGGAAGCAGGGGCAAAAATGAACTATTGGGACTTCATCAAGATAAAAAGCTTTGGCACAGCAAAGGAAACAGTTGAGAAAACCAAAAGACAGCAGACAGAATGGGAGAAGATATTTGCAAATGTCTTATCAGATAAAGGGCTAGCATCCAAAATCTGTAAAGAACTTGTCAAAGTCAACACCCAAAGAACAAATAAACCAATCAAGATATGGGCAGAAGACATGAACAGGCATTTCTCCAAAGAAGACATACGGGTGGCCAACAGACACATGAAAAATACTCAACATCATTTGGCATTAGGGAAATACAAATCAACCACAATGAGACACCACTTCTCACCAGTCAGGATGGCTAAAATTAACATGTCAGGAAAGGACATATGTTGGTGAGGATGTGGAGAAAGGGGAACCCTCTTACACTGTTGGTGGGAATGCAAGCTGGTGCAGCCACTCTGGAAAACAGTATGGAGGTTCTTCAAAAGGTTAAAAATAGAGCTACCCTAGGACCCAGCCATTGCACTACTAGGTATTTACCCCAAAGATACAACTGTAGTGATCCAAAGGGGTACGTGCACCCCAATTTTTATAGCAGCAATGTCTACAATAGCCAAACTATGGAAAGAGCCCAGATGTCCATCAGCAGATGAATGGATAAAGAAGAAGTATATATATATATATATATATATATATATATATAATGGAATATTATGCAGCCATCAAAAATGAAATCTTGCCATTTACAACGATGGGGATGGAACTAGAAGGTATTATGCTAAGTGAAATAAGTCAGTCAGAGAAAGACAATATCATATCATCTCACTGATGTGTGGAATTTAAGAAACAAAACAGAGGATCATAGGGAAAGGGAGGAAAAATAAAAAAGATGAAATCAGAGTGGGAGAGAAAGCATGAGATACTCTTAATCATAGGAAACAAATTGAGGGTTGCTAGAGGGGAGTGGGGAGATGGGGTAACTGGCTGTTGGACATTTAGGAGGGCACGTGATGTAAAGAGCACTGGGTATTATATAAGACTGATGAATCACTGAACGCTACCTCTGAAACTAATAATACACTATATGTGAATTAACTGAAATTAAAAAGAATAAAAGATATGTGTCCTCTGAGCTCTGCCAGAAATAACCAGAGTTAAGGAAGAAAATGCCTTGTAAGAGCAGAATATATTTCTCATCTTGAATATCATTTGCATTTAAAAGCTGCCTAAAGAGGGATGAACACCTTGAATTGAAGGAATTTGCACTAACAATGACAAGCCCAGTCAGATGTATATCCAGTCCTTCCTCAGGACTTCTCCTGTGAGGCTCATGGGTAGGCCCAGAAGTAGGCCAACTCTCTACACAAAAGATGTGGCTCTGTATGTGTGTGTGTTGTGTGTGTGTGTGTGCATGCACATGCACATCACTATCTTGGGAAAAACAACTAGAATTTGGCTCTCTACCTCATTTTTACTATAACCTCTAAATAGGATTGCTTTCCAAAGTGATTAAATCTGCTATCTTTGGGGCAGACAGTGGCCAATAGGTGTCAGATAATGATTTTTCTAATCATTGACAGGCCTTTTATTGATGTAGCCAGCAATAACCGTGTTGGAAAAATATTGTTTATTCATGATCCAAATGCATGCTGCTATCTTGTTAGGCCCAGATGTTCATATTCCTAGATATAATCTTGACACCAGAGACCAAATCAATGTTATGCTAGGAGACTGAATTCCTCAAATTCAGCCCTTATTATTCCTGTTCCATTGAGAAAATGTATATTCCTTACCTCCCCTGCCTCCAACACTTCCAAATTACAAAGAGAACAATTCAGAAACAATCAAATAGAATGAAATTGAATTTGGAGCAGTGGGATTTTAGGCCTTCCTTAGCGGGACCCAAGGCACCTAAGAATTACAGTCATATGAAGCCCTCTCCACAGCTGAGCTACAGTGATGTAACAGAATAATAATTTCAGAAGAACTCAATTGGAAAAGATACAAAGAACAATCCAGGAAATAACAAGAATGATTAATGAGATGAAAATTGGTTCGGATAAATAAGGGTTTTAACATGAAGGTTTTTGGTGGCACAGAAAATAAGTCCTAGGGTTGATTTACTAATTGATTATTAATAATTGGCAGACTTTGATTTGGGGTTCTTAAACAAATTGTTACAAAGAATCTCTTTCCAGTCTCAGTGATTTTAGGCAAAGTAGACACCATTCAAATAGAGCTACGCTGATGCTCTGCTTCAAGAATATGAAAAGCTGCTTTAAATAAGATTCTGGGACATTGTCTATACTGAAAACCAAGTAACAATAAGTGGACTTACACTAGTGATTAGAAAGTTCAGTCAGATTTACAGAAGATGTCTTTGATTCTAAGGTTGACTGATTATACACTGAGAGACCAGAAGAGTTTGGAAAGACATCTATTCCTAAAATATATTTAAGCAGCACCATAATACAAACAAAAGATGTTTTATGTTCCTTTTATAGTTTAGTTTATTGCCATCATTTTACCTTTTTACTGAGAGAGTGTTGACTGAACCACTTGAATAGTTCATGAAATAGTAATTACAATCTTGTAGGCAAAATAATGACATGTATATATGGTAAGAATTGTAATTATAGAGTGGAAACCAAAACTGTACACTTTCTAGTAGGCTGCTTTTGCCCCAGCATAAATTAAACTTTCTTTCAGGTTGTAGTGGTTTTAATTAGATTACCTAATATACTGAATGTTAAATTTGAGTAGCTTTTTAGCCACTAAGATGTTAATACCCACGAGTATTTTTTCCAAAAAGGAAATTTATTTCCATAAATTAACACACATAACAGTGGGGATTTTATTTTACTTTCATTTTATTTTTTTAAAGATTTTATTTATTTATTTATTTGAGAGTGAGCCCAAGCAGGGGGAGTGGCAGGCAAAGGGAGAGGGAGAAGCAGGCTCCTCGCAGAGCAGGGAGCCCGACAAGGAGCTTGATCCCACAACTCTGGGATCATGACCTGAGCTGAAGGTATGCTTAACCAACTGAGTCATGCAGGTGCCCCAGTGGAGATTTTAGAGTCACAAACTGCCAAACAGAAAAGGACCTGCAGGGGCATCATGTATGCTAATGTTACTAAAAATGAACAAATTTCATTGAACTATTGACCATGATAATGTATAAACACTTCAGGCAACTATTTACTGGCCCAGACCAGCCCAAGTAGAGGCTGAGGACTCTCACCAAAAATTCAAATCCAATTCAGCACCAAAGAGGGGGTCATGAAGATACACAATGAGCAAGCATCAAATCTGAGAATATTATGTGCTATATAACGAGCTATATGGGGATTTTCACTTTATAATCAAATTAGCCTTTGCTGCTCAATTTGTGGCTAGATGATAGTATTAAACTTTGAGTTTTGTAAAGTCAATTCTTCCTCTGCAGGCAGTCTTTTACATTAGAAGTTCTGTTGTGGTGAGGAGCCCTTCCTTTGCATGAATCCAGGAAAGGCTACCCCATACCTCTGGCCAATTATTTATACTTTGGATGTAGTCATCCACAACGTGGTGTTGAAGAGGTCCTTCCCATGATACCAGAAGAGCTTACAGAAACAAAACAAAACAAGGGAATTAAAGAAAGCTTGAACAGCATACTTCCCCCTGAGGTAATGGGAGAAAAACATTACTGACTAAAAAAGTTGGTCTTTCACAGATCTTACATGGTATGCAAGATGATTTTTGATCAGTATTAAGAACCAAATTATTTTTTTAAAACCAGATTATTTAATTGTAAAATTATATTTAGGATCATGCTCACAATTAGGCAGGCTACATGAATAACATCAAAAGCTAGCTGCTCATTGCTGCTCTAGATTTGATCTATAAATGTTAAGGAGTTTTCAAGAACTTACTTCAAATTATCACAATCAAATCACAAGAAAATTGACCTGAAAGCCTTTTGATTTTTTTTCTCCTCATAAAAACAATGCATATTTGTTGTTGGAATTTAAAAAAATATATAGATAAGCAGGGATATGGAAAAAGAAAAAAGAAAAAACTATTCAAAATGTGACAACTCAGAGATGGGCATGGTTAACATATTTGTTTGCTTCCTCTTTTCAGAAAGTGTGTATGTACGTGTACATATGTGTGTGTGTATTTACATTTTGTTATATATTTTCCCCACAATTTATTTTGAACATTTTTTTATGCTACTAAACAAAGACTAATTTCAAAATAGGCATGTTTGAAGATCAACAATTATAGGAAGAATACTTTCACAGCAAGCCTTTTTTTTAAGATTTTATTTATTTGAGAGGGAGTGAGCGAGAGAGCACAAGCAGGGGGAGTTGCAGAAGGAGAGGGAGAAGCAGGCTCCCTGCTCAGCATGGCGCCCATCCCAGGACCCTGAGATCATGACCTGAGCTGAAGGCAGACGCTTAACTGACTGAGCCACCCAGGTGCCCTGCAAGCCTGGTTTTGATTCAGAATGAACAATACATGTTAAAAGGCAAGTAACTGAAACTCCTAGAGAAGTTTCCTTCAGAGTTATTTTAGCTACATAATCATTTAAGTGATTTTTTCAATGTTGGTGAATTAGTTATAGGAGACATACTCATAGGTTAAAGGGAGCTTGATTTGGTAGAAATTATACTAACTTGGGAATCAAAGGCCTGGGGTCTAATCAGGGCTCCACTGTACTGATTCAGTGAGAAACACCAGGCAAAGAAATTAACCTAGTTATTTGTTTATAATATGAGCCTATCTAATATTGACAGACTAAGATTCTTTACGTCATGGATAAAATAAGTGTGGTTTGGTGTGGATAATTTTGCATAATTTAGTAAAGAAATCTAGTCAGGTTATTGTCATTTTTGTGAGGAGAGCTGGTACAGCATAGGAACTCAAAAATTTTAAACCTACTTACAAAGCTATTTAATAAATCTGTTCCCTGAAGCTTAGATAAAGATTTCCAAAACATATCAGTCACTTAATAAATCTACTTTTCTTTGTAATTCAAAATTATACAGGACTGGACCAAATATCCATATATTTAAATGTAACTCCTTACAAAAAAAGTAATTGAAGATAAATTTTTAAGGAAAGATTTTGTAAAAAAAAAAAAGTCAATAATGATAGTTTATACCAATTTCTTTATGTGCTGGTAATCTTTTTTCTTTGATTGGCTGTTTAGAAACTAGAATCTCATCTGCCTTAATGACAAACCTAGTTTACAGAAGTCTTCCATTGCTATATTAAAATTTTCTCACAGAAAATTAGAATGTACTAGCCACAGCACTCAGATAAGAAAAATAAATAAAAGGCATCCAAAATGGTAAGGAAGAAGTAATATATTCACTATTTGCAGATGACATGCTACTATATATAGAAAACCCAAGGACTCCATCTAAAATCTACTAGAACTGATAAATGAATTCAGTAAAGTCACAGGACACAAAATTAATATTCATGAATCTGTTGCATTGTTATACACTAATAATCAAGTAGCAGAGAGAAATTGAGAAAACAATTCTATTTCTAATTGTACCAAAAATAATAAAGTACATAGGAATAAGCTTAACTAAGGAGGTGAAAGACCTATACTCTAAAAACTATAAGATATTGATGAAAGTAATTGAAGATGACAGAAACATATGAAAAGATATTAAATGCTAATGGACTGGAATAACCAATATTGCTAAAATGTCTGTACTACCCGAAGCAATCTACAGATTTAATGCAATCCCTATCAATATAACAAAAACATTTTTCACAGACTAGAATAAATCCTAAAATTTGTATGCAACTCCAAAAGGCCCCTAATGGCCAAAGCAATCCTGAAAAAGAAGAAGAAAGCTGGAGGTATCACAATCTCAGATTTCAAGATATACTACAAAGCTGTATTCAAATGTATTCAAAACAGTATGGTACTGCCCCCAAAATGAACACAGAAATCAATAGAAAATTAAATAGAGAGCCCAGAAATAAGCCCATGTTTATATGATCAGTTAATTTACAACAAAGGAGGCAGGAACATACAATGGGGGAAAAGACAGTCACTTCAATAAATGGTGCTGGGAAAACTAGACAGCTACAGGCAAAGGAAGGAAACTGAATCATTTTCTTACACCATACACAAAAATAAACTCAAAATGGATTAAAGAACTAAATGTGACACCTGAAATCATTAAACTCCTAGAAGAAAACATAAGCAGTAATTTCTTTGACATCAGCCATAGAAATATTTTTTTAGATATGTCTCCTCAGGCAAAGGAAACAAAAGCAAAAATAAGCCATTGGGACTACACCAAAATAAAAACCTTTTGCACAGTGAAGGAAATCATCAACAAAACAAAATGGAAACCTACTGAATGGGAGAAGATGTTTGCAAATAATATATCTGAAAAGGGGTAAATATCCAAAATATATAAAGAACTTCTACAACTCAACAGCAAACAACCCCAAATAAGTCTAAAAAGTGGGCAGAGGATCTGGATAAACATTACCCCAAAGAATGCATACAGATGGCCAACAGACACATCACTAATCATCAGGGAAATACAAATCCAAACCACAATGATATATCACCCTACACCTGTCAGAATGACTGTTACTGAAAAGACAAAAAATGACAAGTATTGGTGGGGATGTGGAGGAAAAAGAACTCTGGTGCAATGTTGGTGGGAAGGCAACCTGGTGAAGCCACTATGGAAAACAATATGGAGGTTCCCCAAAAAATTAAAAATGGAATTACCATACGATCCAGTAATTCCATTACTGAGTATCTACCAAAAGATAATGAAAACAGTAATTTGAAAAGATATATGCACTCTTATGGTTAGTGCAACATTATTTACAATAGTTAAGATATGGAAACAGCCCAAGTGCCCAACAATAGAAGAATGGATAAAGAAGTGGTATATATGTATGCCATGGAATAGTATTCATACAAAAAAGAATGAGGTCCTGCCATTCGGAACAATATGGATGGACCTATGGTATAATGCTAAGTGAAATAAGTCAGAGAAAGACAAATAACCAATAATTTCATCCATACTTAGAATTTAGGAAACAAATGAACAAATAAACAAAAACCCCAGACAAATACAGACAACAAATTGGTGGTTGCCAGAGGGGAGGCGGGTGGAGAGATGGATGTAATAGATAAAGGGGATGAAGAGTACACTATCTTGATGAGCCCTGGGTAACGTATAGAATTGTTCAATCATTTTATCGTTCCCCTGAAACTAATATGATACTGTATGTTAATTATACTTCAATAAAAAGAAAGAAAGAAAAGAAAGGAAGAAAAGGAAGAAAGGAAGAAAGAAATTCAGGGTGAAAAAATAAAAGATGGCTTTTTTAGGCAGGGTAAATGAGAAATTACCAAGGGAAAAAGAATTTGCTAGGATAGTCCCATCTATCAAAGTTTTGACAATATAAAATTAGGAGAAGAGTCCTCAAGATACACAATCAGTGTATTTCTCCCAGCAGAGCACGTAGAGCCCGCTAATTATGGAGAAATTCTCACCTCTTTTACAGGAGATTTATTCAACAACTTAAACTCATTGCTTACGGGAAATTATTCCAAACAAAATTAAGTCCCTTGCAATTTAGTTTAAAGCCATTTTATCTTGTCCTAGTCACATCGGATTTTAAAAACAGCCAGCCATCTTCACTGAATAAAGTATATTTAAAGACTGGCATGGGGGTGCCTGGGTTGCTCAGTTTGATCAAGCCTCTTCCTTCGGCTCCTGGAGTCCTTCTGATCCTGGAGTCCTGGGATTGAGCCTGGTGTCAGGTATCCTGCTCACTGGGAAGTCTGCCTCTCCCTCACCCTCTGTCCCTCTCCGCTGCTCATGCTCTCACTCACTCCCTCTGTCTCTCCCAAATGAATAAATAAAAAATCTTCAAAAAAAAAAAGACGCATGAAATGACTTTTGGAACCTTTCCCATGAAGTTGTATGGTTCTAGCTTTATTAACCTCTCAATGCCAGTTTTCATTTCCAGTCCTTTAATTATCTTCTGGATCATCTCTAAAGCACTTCCATTGTCTTTTGTGAGTCAGTTTTGCTTCAGTAAGTCCCCAGTGGCTAAGAAGCATGTCAGGATTTATGTTTAGCTGTCAAAGCATTTTATGTCTCTTGATCTGTATTTCTTTGAAAACTCCAGGCACAAGGGCAAAGCAAAGAGGAAGCTTTCCGAGATACAGCTTTGTTTTTGTTTGTTTGTTTTGTTTTGTTTTGGGATTATAAGATTACAATAGCTTTGCTAGTGAGCCAGAGATTCTTTATCTAATAGCATATTTCAAATTTAACTAAAAACAGAGATAAAATTTTGGTTACACTAAACTCCACAGATTCTAGATAGCCAGGTTTTTCACTTAGCTGAGATTTTCTTCCTTTAAGAACCTTAACTTTGTTAATTCTCATTTGGGTGAAAATCTTCCAAGAGAGTTCCTTCTTTCCTTCTTTTTACATATTCTACACTTTCCTTCTTTTTACATATTCTAAACAGAATATATTTTCCTTCTTTTTACATATTCTACACAGATTACATTTTGGCACTTTTGTTTGATAATGTAATTCTACTCAATATATATTTATTGAGCACTTACAAAAACAATATGCTAGGATCTCCTAGCTGTGATGGAGACAAAGTGTGTTCTTAAGATCTACTTATGCAACTTATGAGTTGCAATCTAGTAGGAGAGATAATAAGCGTGGACATTACTCTAATATACATTAGTAAGTGGTAAATAGCATTAAGGAATTAGACATAGATGTTCAGGGAATTTCAGAGAGAATAGAATTTCACAGAAGTCTCTTTAAGCTAAGCTTTAAGGTGATAGAAATATTTTCCTTCAAAGCAGCAAATATACCTAAAATCTGAAACAGGACAGTAAGGGAACAGTTAGAAATTCAGTTTGTTTGGCATAGAATGCTCTAAAATAGTGGTAAATTGGTATAGATGATCTTTGACCAGAATAAGTGGTGATTTGAAATACAGGTAGGGAGTTTATAATTTTTTGCAGATAGAAGGAAATCATTGTCATTTTTTCAAAGTGTAAATGGGATGAACAGAGCTGAATTTCAGTAAGACTGAATTGGTATCCATGAATAAAATTGATTCTAAAGTAGAATAACAGTAAAGAAATCTTAAGGAATACTTCAGAAGAAAATTAGTGAGAAATTCATTTTAATAAAATTAATTGAGAAATGGGAAGGGACAGACAGTTTTAGGAGAATTATATAGTAGAATTTGACAGAAAAGAGATGGAGAGAAGAGGAATTAGAAGTGATGCCAGGGGTTGTTAAAGTGTGGGTGACAGAAAGATGATGGTGCATTTATAGAAATAGAAAACCCAAGGATGAGAAACATTCAACAGAATGGTAAGAGTCAAAGCTAAATTTTAAAATGAGAGATGTGGCAAGATAATTAATGCAGTAAATACAGATTATTCATAAGGTTAATAACCATGAGAAAGATACAGGGTGTCAGCTTGAGAAGATATAATTGAAAAAAAAAATTAAACCGTGAGAGATTTAGTTGTAGGAAACATAATCTTTGTCTACAATAATAAAAAAAAATTATGAGACATGTGGAAAAGCAATAAAATGGAGCCCACAATCAAGAAAGTGAAAACAACAAAAGAGATGAGCTACAGATGACAAAAATAGTAGAAGTAGTACTCAAGGACTTTAAAATAGCTTTTATAAATATGTCCAAGATTTTGCCAAAATAAAATAAATAAATAAGTGAACAAATGGAAAATCTCAAAGACATGCAAACTATAAAAAAGAACCAAGATATTCTAGAACTATAAAAGCATAATATAGGAAATAAAAATACATTAAATGTGATTAATATCAGAATTAACACTGCATTAAGAAATGATCGATGAAATTGAAGACAAGGGAGTAGACATTATCCAAATAAAGCCAAGAGCAAAGAAAACAACTGACAAAAAGTGAATACTGGTGACCTATGGGACAGTATCAAACAGTCTAAAATATGTGTATTCAAAATTTCATAAGTATAGAAAGGAGAGAAAGGAGCCCAAGTGTATTTGAAGAAATAAAGGCCAATTATTTTTTAATATGTAATAAATACAATCTCAAATTCAAGAAACCCAGAAAAATCTCAAAAATGATAAATTAAGAGACAATCAAACCGAGGCATATCATAAACTGTAAAAACCAAAAGGGTAGAGAAAATCCTAAAAGCAATCAAAGAAAAAAATGATGTATGATATCAATGCAACCACAATAACTATGAATAGTCACTGTTTGATAGAAACAATGTGATACAGAACACAATGGAATTATATTTTTAAAGTGCTAAGAAAAAAATCCAGAATCCTATATTCAGCAAAAAATAATTCTTCAAAACCGAAAGTGAAATAAAGGCATTTTCAGATAAACGAAAGCAGAATATTTGCTGTCAGTACAAAAGTACCACAAGAAATATTAAAGGAAGTTTCCAGGTTGAAGAGAAATGATGCCAGCTGGAAACTTGGAAGTTTGAAAGGACTGAAGTTGAAGGGTTAAAAATGGTCAAGAAAGGTGTGTGTGTGTGTGTGTGTGTGTGTGTGTATTTTAAATTTTCCTAACTTTTTTTTTTTTTTTTTTTTTTTTAAAGATTTTATTTATTTATTTGAGAGAGAGAGAATGAGAGATAGAGAGCACGAGAGGGAAGAGGGTCAGAGGGAGAAGCAGACTCCCTGCTGAGCAGGGAGCCTGATGCGGGACTCGATCCCGGGACTCCAGGATCATGACCTGAGCCGAAGGCAGTCGCTTAACCAACTGAGCCACCCAGGCGCCCCATAAATTTTCCTAACTTTTTTGAAAGACATTTGACTGAAAGCAGAATCAACAGCAAATACTGTGCTGTACAAAATATATTTAGTAAGACATGAAAAAAAAGTTCTGATTGGAGTGCTCCACAGTAGTCGGGTAAAGACCATATTTCCTAATATGAAGTATCTAATTTCCAACTTTGGCTTCGAAACTTTAAACACATTTGCAAACTAATTTTGGTGCCTAAGTCTTAAGATTTTGAGAATATTTTCCCAGTCATTTATAATTTTCTTATCTATACTTAATTTTAAATTTCATTTAGAAACATAAAAATTGTCATTCCTCAATCAGAGAGCTGAATTTAGTTTTGATAGAAAAACTTTATTTGGGGCCACCTGGGTGTCTCAGTCAGTTAAGCGTCTGCCTTCGGCTCAGGTCATGATCCCAGGGTCCTGGAATCAAGTCTCGTATAGGGTTACCTGCTCAGTGGGGAGCCTGCTTCTCTCTCTGCCTGTGCTTTCTCTCTCTCTGACAAATAAATAAATAAAATCATAAAAAAAACTTTATTTTTCACTCATGTTTCTTTAAGTTATACAATATTTGAATAAATTAAATAATTAAAAATAAAATAACATTATTTAAAATAACATTAAATAAAATAAATCACATAAGGAAACAAAAAACCTGACTGTTCATATCTCTACAACAAAACTGATAGGAACAGAAATACCAGTGTGGCTTGGAGAAGAAAACAATCTTCTGGTCATGAGTGTTTGCTGTGCCATGAGCATCAGTCACTGATTTAAAGAGGGAAAATAAAGAATCCATTCATCTAGCAAGTGACCAAAGGGGTTTTCCTGTACATATATTCAACCTGATTCAAAATTTCTCTTAGGTTATAATAATTTGTAAGCTTTAAAAAGATTTAAAATGGAGAGAAAATTTCATTGGTGAATTTTAAATAAAGGTAATTTCAGTTAGAAAAATATAAAAGAACATAGAATTAAAACTGATTAGTATGGGTAAATAAGCAACAAGAAACAGAAATAGACATTTCCTCAGAATGTACACAAAAATTAAGTCCAAATGAGTGAAGTAGAGGTAGACTTCTGTTCACAAAGAATACAAGGAGCAGAGAACACAAAAAAGTCTCTTACAACAGATATTCCTTAAATGCATCGGAAAACCAGAAATGACAGGGAACAAAAACAAAGAGAATTAAGTGGCAAGCACATGAGCTGAGGTATGTCTGCTCTTGGGGATGTGCTAATCTTGGGTTTTAACACAGACTGAACCAGGAGCAGAAACTGTGGGATTCAGAAAAGCAAGGAGTTGGAACAGAGACCACGAGTATAAAGTTGGGACCTGACTGGCCTGTACTCAATTAAAAGGTTAAAAGGAAAAAAGAAAGGAAAAGTGTACTGACACAGGAGAGTATAAGGCTGTTTACTTTAGCCTGAATTTTGAGTGGCTTAAAAAATTTTTTTTCTCAGTTGGGCCTGTACCAAACATCATATGGTTTGGAAAAGAAATTGCCATAAAAATTGCTATTGTAACAGTAATACTTCTGGGAGTCATGGAATAAGAAAACACAAAAATTCCTTGATAGGACATGATTTCAACCTAGGTTGCACAGGATTCCTGTAAGAATGAAAAGAGTTTACAGTACAACTGTAAAATAAAAGGGAACAATCTACCATGAATGAGATAGCACACGTACAGGAGATTTTGAATTTTAATAATGGCAGAAAATGGAACAATCTGATAGAGATTCTGAAATAAGTATAATTAAGATGATTAAAGAGAAAAAAACATAAGATTCAAAGATACAAGAAAAGGACACAAAAGCATTAAAAAAATAAAGTAAGATGAAATGGGAGAGGGAGACAAACTGTAAGAGACTCTTAACCATAGGAAACAAACTGAGGGTTGCTGGAGCGGAGGGGAGTGGGGTGATGGAGTAACAGGGTGATGGGCATTAAGGAGGGCATGTGATGCAATGAACACTGGATGTTATATGCAACTGATGAATAACTGAACTCTACCTCTGAAACTAATGATATACTATATGTTAATTAATTTAAATAAAATGTTAAAAATAATTAAAGGGTTTCTGTTATTTAATAAAGATATACTGATAAAAAGAGATGGATAGATGGAAAATGTGTGTACATCAACTATAGTAAAATGTTTATAGTAGAATATATGTAGTGGTATACAGGCATTCAATGTCAAATTATCTCAATTCTTATATGTTTATAAATTTTCATAATAAAATATTGGGAGAAATACACTATGAACAAGGATAGCTACATATAAAAAGAATCAGCTTGAGAAAACTATAAAAGCTGGGAAAATATTTATAAAACTATTTGTAAGCTTTAGCCATAAACAAATGACCTCAATACCAAAGGATCATAATAAAACTGGAATAAGCAAGTTTGGGAACAAATAAAAATCATCTCACCATCATAATACATCTTAAATTTTAAGGATGGAGGTTTAAGTGTAACATAGGGTAGTGGCAGTGGTACTCAGTGTGGTCCCTTGACTAGCAGCATCAGCCTCACCTAGAAACTTGCTACTAAAGCAAATTTTGGCGGCTCCTCCACGGAGTACAAGAGCAGAAGCTTTAGGGTTAGGGCCAACATTGTCTTCTAAAAAGCTCTCCAAGATGATTCTGATACTCTCTTGATCACCACAGAATCACTGGCTATAAGGAAATAGAGTTTCTGATAAAAGGTAACTAAAAAAAATTAATTAGTGATAAAAATTAGCAATAACTTAATCATTATAGAATTCCCTTTCAAGTCCAAAATGAAAAGTATTATCACTTCTGTTTAATAAAGTACTTGTTAATAACTTTACTACCTATACTTAAAAATTATGATTATTTTTATTGTCAAATCGTTAAAGCTGATAAGAAAGCTCAGCAAAGTCATGCTAGATATAGGATTACTGTACAAAATTATATAAAACTTAAATGTATTTTTACAAAGCAGAAACACTTATAATATGTAATTTTTAAAAGATACCCTTACAATAACCATAAGGTACCTATAATCAAGATAATGAAAGATGTGCAAAAACTTTATGAAGAAAAATATAGTCTTCCTGCAAATCATAGAGATAGCTGTAAGAGAGATCTTACTGGATGAGAAGATTCAATATCACAACAATGCAGTGCTCCCAGAATGTGTGTGTGTGTACATTTTAAAACTTTTTTGAAGAAAAATATTTTTAAAATTTGGAAAATATCTTCATGACATGCAGTAGTGAAGGATTATGTAATCAAGACACATAAAAGCCAGGGGAGCCTGGGTGTCTCAGTCGTTAAGCATCTGCCTTCGAGGGCGCCTGGGTGGCTCAGATGGTTAAACGTCTGCCTTTGGCTCAGGTCATGATCCCAGGGTTCTGGGATCGAGTCCCACATCGGGCTCCCTGCTCCTTGGGAGCCTGCTTCTCCCTCTGCCTCTCTCTCTCTCTCTCTCTCATGAATAAATAAATAAAATCTTTAAAAAAAAAAAAAGCATCTGCCTTCGACTCAGGTCATGATCCCAGGGCCTGGAATTGAGCCCTGCATCAGGCACCCGGCTCGGTGGGAAGCCTGCTTCTCCCTCTCCCTCTCCCACTCCCCCTGCTTGTGTTCTTGCTCTCACTGTCTCTCTCTCTGTCAAATAAATAAATAAATAAATCTTTAAAAAAAAATGCATAAAAGCCAAAACGTGAAGGAAAAGATGGATACATTTGATTACCAAGTTTAATTCTGTTATTTGACAAAAGACACTACAAATGAAGTGAAATGAGAGACTATGGATTGGGATGAAATATTGATAATACCTAGAACGAACAATGAATTAGTACCTAAAATACACAAATAGCTCTTATAAATCAGTAAAACACAAACTCAAGGGAAAAAAAAAAGAATGGATGGAGGTTGGGGCGCCTGGGTGACTCAGATGGTTAAGCGTCTGCCTTTGGCTCAGGTCATGGTCCCAGGGTCCTGGGATCGAGCCCCACTCAGGCTACTGCTCAGCGGGAAGCCTGCTTCTCCCTCTCCCACTTCCCCTGCCTGTGTTCCCTCTCTACCTGTCTCTCTGACAAATAAATAAATAAAATCTTAAAAAAAAAAGAATGGATGGACGGAGGTTATGAACAGGTAATTCACTTCGAGGTGAATACCTCGAATAAACCTGAATGATCCAAAATATGTGAAAATGAGAAAATGAGACACGTTTTCATTATCTTCCCATCTTTGCAGTTGACAGTTGGTAGTGTACAGAGGGCAATAAATGAGTATTGTCAGTCTTCCACTTTTAGCTCCTATTGCTTTGCATTAATAATTTGCAAATATTTTTGCCAAGGATATGACCATGGTACTGTTTACTCATCCAATTTTGATTTGAAGACATAATTGGGGTGAATATGTACTCAAGCTGCTTTTACTATTCAGCTAGATCTAAGAAGCCCATTTATTTATTGATTTAGCAACTTAATTTCTGTAGAACTCACTGAAATGAGAATGTTTCTCTTCTCACCAGCTAAGAGTAGGGAAAAGTCAGAAGCGTTTTTGTTTTGTTTTGTTTTTTAAATATCTCCTTGTATGTCTCACAATTAAGAGTCATTCCCTGAGGACATTAAAAACTTCAGGAACAGGGGAAAAAAGTGCAAAAATGTATACGTGGAGAAGTGGTAGAAACACTGGAGCTGAGAACATTCTAAATTAGGAGATGAGGTTATATTCACAAGAATTCAATGGTGGCCAGGATAAAATCTGAAAATTAAGTGGACGTTGATAACAGCTAAGAATTAGGAGAATAACTCACTGAAACTTTGTTGTCACAAACTGGCTTTTTAAGACTAATTTACCTCTTATTAAGTATGGCAATTTAATTTTTAAAAATTCTATTTTAAAAACCATCGCTGAGCAGAAAGTTGTCCAAATTTCTAGGTTAAAGAATGGTTAGTGAGTTGGCTTTGGAATCAGATTATATGGATTCAAATGCTATTTTGTTGTATGCTTTTGAGCAAATTTCATGCTTCTCTGCCTCAGGTCCCTTATCTGTAAGATGGGATGGTTAATACTACCTACCTCATAAGATCATTATAAGGATTGAAAGAGATAATACCAGTAAATACACAGCATCTGAAAAATACTAAACACTGGATAAAATGTAGCTATAGGTATCAAACCACATGTAAGGGAAGCCTGTCTGTTTGGATCTCAAAGCATATAACTAATGTACGTATAGCTCACCTACTGCCAATTTTTGTACCTGGAAAATGCTAATTGCTCTCTTTTTAACTGGTCTCTTTTTAAGGGCTGAAATTAAAAACTAAATGTTAAGAGAGAGATAGGATAATTCAGTGAAGATAATGTTTTTTACCATCTAGTTTCATAGTTAATATAGCTGAACCCTGAGCACATGTGTATTTCTGAGGGAATACACAGTTTAGATCTGACCACTGATAATACACACACACACACACACACACACACACACATACACAAATATGTAGGTCAGCCAAAACCTGGATATACATAATTTGCATTCCTAAATACCATGGAACAAAATCCTCACTATGCTGAAATTGACAGTCCATATATTCTTTGCTGCTAACCAGAAGTGAAAATATTTTCCAACATAATTAAAACGTGATTAGAACTACAAAATGTGAAGTATGCATTTTAAAACCATTATGAGCCCAAACCATTAAAACCACACTTTTTACTTTGCAAACAAGGGAGCCTAGTATCACAGGTATTATACAGGGCTAGAACATAGATCTGTTAACTGTCTGTCCAATATTTTTCCCAGCTTGAAGTTCAGTGATAACTTTTCCATTTGTGTTTAGAAGTTTATAATGGCTTAAATACGATTGCTTAAAAGGAAAAGTATGTACTGAGCATAAGCTTTGTGCCTAACACTCAACTAGACACCATGGGGAGATGTGTAGTGTTTATGTGTGGCAGTGTTAATAAAGAGAGCCAGGGATTGTTTTTGTAAAACATGACTGAATGAAAAGTAATGTATGATATTTTCACTTTCAAACATAGCGTTGTGGTTAAAAGTGAAGGATCTTAATTTAAGCTGGTGTGGTTCCAATATAGGTTTTACTAACTTCTACCCTGAAACTTTGGTGAAGTTATTTTAACCTCCATAAACCTCAATTTTCTCGTCTTGTGAAGCAGGATTTGTGGACCTTGGGGGCATTATGCTAAGTAAAATAAGTCATACAGAGAAAGACAAATACAGTATGATCTCAGTTACATGTGGAATCTAAAAAACAAAACAAATCTGAACTCATTGATACAGAGAACTGATCGGTGAGATGGAGGTGGGATGTGGGTAAAATGGATGAAAGGGGTCCAAAGGTACAAACTTCCATTTAGAAAATAAATAAGTCCTGGGATGTAATGTGTTGCATGGTGACTATAGTTAATAATAATGTACCGCATATTTGAAAGTTGCTAAGAGAGTAGATCTGAAAAGTCTCATCACAAGAAAATAATTTGTAACTATGTGTGGAGATTGATGTTACATTTATCATGGTGATCACTTCACAGTGTATACAAATATTGAATCATGTTGAACACTTAAAAATAATATATGTCAATTATATCTCAATTAAAAATAAAACAGGTTTACACCTTCCTCAAATAATTGTTGTGAAGATAAAAATGGCATTAATAGGGAAAAAAAACAAAACTTGTGAGCCAGAACTTAGTGTATAGAGTAAGTAGTCCATAAATGTGAAATCATCTTTATTATTGTTATCATTCAAATGTTATTAAAGTTCAGCTGTCCTTCTTAAAATGAGAGGACTCCAGAGTTCCTTTCTTCTTGGCTATTAGTTCATGATCACAAATTCTTTGGTTTGTCTCTGTTTTGTTCATAAACTTAAAGTTGGGAGGAATATGTTAGAGGGTTATTGTTAGATTCCAATAGGATCATCTATCTAGAGTGCCTAGCCAAGTGTTCAGTGTTTGATGAAACTTAGGCCCCTAACTCTTGCCTTCCTCCATCCCAAAGAGTAGCTTATAGATAATTTCTGTTGATAGGCAAAGCTAGGAATATTTCACCCAAATAAAGTGCCCAAAATGCATGCCTAAAACATCTGTTAGATATGGTGAAAATGAGAGACCAGTCAAAGCAGCAAATTATAGTGACTACTGAAAAGTGCGATGCTGGAGATGAAGGGAAAGAAGACTTTAAGTGGTCTGTGGTTCTTTTTCTCAAACCAGAAAAAAAATAACTGATCCCAGAAATGAAAATTTTGCTAAAATGGTAACTGTGTTGTTGTAGAAGGTGAAGAATTCAGTTTAGATAAAAGATGTAAAGTGAGAAAAATAAATGATTTAAAATCTAATATCTTGTTATTCTCTTTTTATTTTATTGTTATGTTAATCACCATACATTACATCATTAGTTTTTGATGTAGTGTTCCATGATTCATTGTTTGTGCATAACACCCAGTGCTGCATTCAGTACATGCCCTCTTTAATACCCATCTTGTTATTCTATAAGCATGTCAGATGAAGCTGCCAGATAAGCTAAACAAGACTCCAAAATTCTGTTATGATTAACAAAGAGTGATCAGTAGATGTTTCCTAAAGCAACAAATGCTATGGCACAAATTTAATGTTATGAATTATATTTGCATTCTGAAGGGCAAGAACATGAAAGGACTAAAACTGGAGGGGTCCCCGGACGCAAAAAGACTCAGAAGAAGGTAGCAGAATAACAGAAAGCAAACTCATCTTCTTCATAATTTAGCCAAGAACCTTCCTGAGGAATTCATTATTAATGAATTTTTACTTGTATGAAATTAATCAATATGACATCTTTGGATCTCTCCTGTTCTTTTAAGCAAGACTCACTGAATTCAAAAAAAAAAAAAAAAAAGCAAGACTCACTGAATTCAACTGAACCCTGGTACAAAATTCAAAACCAATGCTATTATGGGATTCTTCCTATACTAAGAATATTAGAAGCCATATATTATAGGTTGAATTGTGTCTGCCCAAAATTCACATGTTAAAGTCTTAACCCCCAGTACCACGTAACATGACCTTATTTAGAAATAGAGTTGTTGGGGGTGCCTGGTGGCTCAGTCAGTTAAGCATCTGATTCTTGGTTTTGGCTCAGGTCATGCTCTCCAGCTCCTCCCCCATCCAGCTCCATGCTTAGCTCAGAGTCTGCTGGAGATTCTTTCCCTCTTCCTCTCCCTCCACCTCTGTTCCTCCCCCTATGCACTCTCTCTCTCTCTCTCTAAAATAAATAAATCTGTGGCTCAGTTGGTTAAGTGACTGCCTTTGGCTCAGGTCATGACCCTGGAGTTCTGGGATCGAGTCCCACATCAGGCTCCCTGCTCAACGGGGAATCTGTTTCTCCCTCTGACCCTTTTCCCTCTCGTGCTCTCTATCTCTCATTCTCTCTCTCTCGAATAAATAAATAAAATCTTTTAAAAAAATGAAAAAGGAAATAGGGTTGTTGCAGATGTAATTAAGATGATATCATAATAGAGTGGGGGTGGTCCCTAATCCAATATGACTGGTGTCTTTATAAAAAGGGGAAATTTGGACACTGACAGACACACATAGAGAATGTCCTGTGGAGATGAGGGTAGAGATCAAGGTGATAATTCTACAAGCCAAGAAATGTCAGATTTCTAGCAAATCTCTAGAAGCTAGGGTGGAGGCTTGGAACAGGTTCTCCCTTATAGCCCTCAGAAGGAACCAGTCTTGCTGACACCTTGGTCTCAGACTTCAAGCCTCTAGGATTGTGAGACAATAAATTTCTATTGTTTATGCCACCCAGTTTGTGTTGCATTGTCACAACAGCCCTAAAAACCTAATGGATATTTCGCTTTATCTGGCAGTTTGCCAATGCTGACCAGCATTGCTACTTGCTACAGAGAACTTTGTGTCCTCTTAAAAAGAATGAATTTTTGATGTAATCAGAGGAATTCAAAGAGTACTTAAGAACAGAATTTTTTCTGTGTTTAAGGGAACCCTAATAAATCTGGGAAGCAAGTGAGACACACAGGAATTACTTATACCCTAGTGAGTCTGGCTTAAAAGAAGAGGAGGGATCCAAAGATGTCACAGTGATTATTTTCATACAAGTAAAAAATACTGTCAGCTTGTTGTACATCATAATACAAGTTAATACATTTAACTAATTTTGCAAAGAGTACACAGTTAAGGAAGAGTTGACTATTTTGTTCTATCCTAGGGCCTAAATATTCTGTAACTGATGAAATAATCAGAACAGTAAGCCCACAGCACCTCATCTTATAAATGGGGAGGTGGGAGCAAGAAAGACTAAGTGGCCTGTGCAGCTATGAAGCTGGCCCAGACCAGAGACCTTTTCTCACAGAGACTGAAAAGAGGTTGAGGTCCTTGAATTGAATAAGAATCTCTGTCCCTAGACTTTGTTTGGTGTCTAAAGCCTGCTTATTCAAAACACGGTCTCTGAAGTTTATCATGCCAAAATGCTTATGAAACTAGCTATTTCTGCAGCAACTTTGATCTGGCCTCATAAGCCACTGAATCATTAGGACTATAGAATCTAGCTAGTTTGTGGCTTTTTTTTTTTTTTTTTGGATCCTGACCTAATTATGGGAATACTGAACTTGAACAAAGAGAGCTTCTAGAGCTGATGAAGAAAGCTTCATAGACATGGCACTTGGAAAAGAACAAAATCTGGGAAATTGTCTCATTATTAATCATATTTGCACCCTTTCTGTTTTCTTCTCATTCCTTAAAGATCAAGAATTATGAAGTTGAAAAACAACAACAACAAAAACTAATGGAGCGCCATATATCTTAAAGAGAGTCAAACCCCCCTGATTTGCAAAACCAAGAAGGAGACCCAGAGTGATTGTGCCTTGACCATGGTTACATGGTGTGTTTGTGGAACTGGGCAAGACCAAGTTTAGCTCTCTACACTACACTACGCTGCTGTCCCAGGGAAGGTTCTATTTTATATATATTTTTGTTCTATGTGCAGTGAAGCAAACTTCCTTGCCTTGCTACTGATCAGTTTAGAAATGGATGACTCTTACATGTGGAGTATATAGATGGTAAATAAACAATGCACATTCTACAAGCTTGGCCAACCCCTGTCCCCTACATGCATTTCATAGCCTCAGCTTACAGAGCAAATGGATTCTCTTCCACTCACTTCCATTCAAGGGTATTATGTTTCTGTATAAAAGCTTAGACATACTGATAGGCACCATGAAAATGTACAAATGAATATAGGTGATAAACCTGTGCCAAACACACACTTGGCCTTATTCTGTGACTCAGTGTTTTTTCAAAGTACTCTAAGAGCAAGTTAATTCTTTGCGAACCAGCCAGAGCATATTTTTAAACCCTCTGAGCCAAGATCTCTGCAGTTCAGCTACTAACTGACAATGGTTGGCAGCCCTGAGTTTGTTCAATCCAAGTGTACAAGGTCCCCACTTTCAATATAATGGCTGGCTCATTCCTATGGTGCAGAGCTAGCAAGCATTCCACTGAAATTAATAGGTTATACTCCTCTCATTGCGGAGGGGAGCAAGCAAAACCAACAGCCAGAGTCTACTGAACTCTTCAACTGCTCCTAATTTATTTTTCCGGTGACTCTAGTCTAAACTACTCAATGTGTAGATCATAAATTTTGAGTCATAAGGAGTACTCCTAGAATTTTATTAACCTCTTTTATTTTAATTTCTCTTCTGCCACAAGTCTACATTTCAATTACATTGTGGGGGATTAATTGATAGCCTCACCAGGTACAGACATCAAAAGGAGAAAAGAAAACTGCGTCCAGGATGGCTGTTTAGGCTAGAATATAATCAGGTTAGCAGTTCTATCGTTTGTAAAATCTAATCCTGATTTAAATGAAACAGGCAAGTTTTCAGGAATAACAAACTCTTTTCTTAGCATCTTCTTTTCGCCCATGTGCCAATCAAAGGAAACATTAATTTGGGTTAGGACATTGCATTTGCAGCTCTTGCACAAGTTTAGGCCTATTTCTGCTTCATTTTTAGATTTCTCTATCTACTTTCAGATGCCTGAAAATTCTTGGAAAGAAAAACTTTTCACTCCATAAGTAGGAATTAAGTCTCAAAAGACATGTAAATGTACTAGGCTACTCAATAAATATTAAATGAATGAGTGAGGGAAATACTTTTCACATAAATGACTCACAACTCATTTGCTAAAACTGATTTTTCTGAATTTGAGTTCAAATGTAACCATTTGAATATTTCTTCCTAAAAAATCTGAAAACATAAATTGTCACTATTTTTTAAGGGATGGTGAATGGCCCCTAAAACGTGTTGGAACAGGATATAACAGTGTGGCATCCTCCATATAGGGAAGCACCCATCTATAGTGGAAACAGAACACATGGAAATACAGTTCAGAAATACACCTGACAACTAGCAGAAGAGCAGTAGAGCCATAGCGTCCAGAGAGAATAACTTCTATTTCCAATATTAACTTGAGCTAAATTACCCTCTACCACATTTAAATAAGACATTTCCTCATGTAATGGGTTTGAATAGAGGAGCAATAGTAAACCTAGAAGAAAGAATATATTTGAAAATGATTCTGGCCTCTATTTCTTATAAAAATATAATTAATCACTTTCCCTTAAAACACCTTATATAACAATACTCAAAAATGTTCAGTGGCATTTCTTTTTTGTTTGATTTTGCTATACACAATCTTTTTTACCTGACTTGGTCTTGTCTAAAATTCTAGAAGGCAGACCCTGCCTAAAATGAGTTTAAATCTCAACAGGATTCTCTCTCATGAGAGAAAAAAAATATTCCTTGTCATTTTTGTCTCATGTTGCGGGGAAGTAGCCAGGAATTTTCAGAGGTAGACTCCTTTGGTCAGCTTGCTAAATTTCTGGAATCAAAATATGCCTTCACTGGACTAGGTTGCAAAAGTGATATTTGTTCAATTCCCACATTTGGGGGTTAGGGGTGCCCCCAAATAGGAAATGTGACTGTCCAAGAGGGGTGGGAATGTCTGCCATGATTTCCTTTTCAGAGTATTGCTCTCACTGGGCTAGTGCATCTGGAATTCCTCAGCTTCCTTATGAAAATGTTGATGTTTATTCAGACTTTCTGAATCTTGACAATGATGGTCAAATGCCTGTGGCCACCTACGCCCCTGGATGAGAGACTGGCAGTCTTCAGAACAACTTATTCTACTGTCTGTCATGTATCACCAGAGATTTAAAAGCACCAGTCAAAGTCAAGTCCAGATAGACAATGTGTAAATGTTTAGTCTGAGGTATTTTTTTTATCTGCGTCTCTTTCTTTTGACAACTTAAACTCACCCTCCTGGTTTTGTTGATCTAGCTTCATCCTGACCAAAATGAAGCAGAGACTATATTCTTATCTTGGCTCTACAAAAAGTAAGACTCCTTTCTGATAGGAATATGAAGGAACTTTGTGAGAAACCTAGGATAGCTGAAATTGATAGAATAATTGTACCTTTTAGTAAGATATGCAATTCATTCCAATTAAATTGCCTAAGACATTACTATGATTAAATATGCATCATATTTACACATTTTATTGTTATATCCCAGTGCACTCAAACTCCGGGCTTCTTCCCACGATCCCTGGACAACATGGAACATCTGTGTAATAAAGAATAAATGGAGAAAGAAATATCTGCAGTTGATCTGAGGATTTCCATGGCTTATCCCACTGTACCTGGAATAAGTTTCTCCTTAAACTGTAGTTTATTCCATAATTAGACACAGTTCATGTCTAAAAGCTAGCTAGTATTTGTCTTTCTAGCTCTGCTTTTACAGCTACATCAGAATTGGAAAATATAAAAATGTAGGCATTTTTGATACAGTGGTTCAATATGACCCTCAAAGAGCATCAGACCAGCCAGCCAGATTAATTCAGTTTTTCAAGGCAAGAGTAAAGGACAATCCTAAAAAGGGAAACGTTCCCATAGGGATGAATTTGTAATTCAGGGGCTATCTGAGGAGCCAAAGATTTAAATGAAGCACTTGAACTTACCCAACCTTTTGGCATTTCATAATTCCAGTCTAACTGTATAGATGTCTTAAAGTTAAAAGATGAGTCATAAAGTCTGTTTGCTGACAGACAGACATTTCTAACTTATTAATAACAGCACATCAAGGAAAAAAATGACTGGAACCTCTTAGAATTGCTTACATTGGCCAGCAACCAAAACAAAATAATCATTTTTATGGGGTAAACCTTTGAGGATCTAAGCAGACAGATTTTCAGATAGGATGCATGTATATACTCAGCATCTGGAAAACTTCTAATAATCTTCAAAATCTCAGTTCAATTTTTAACGGTGGAATAACCACAGCTATTGAAATGCTTGGACTGGACTTCCACACAGGATGTTTTGGGTGAAGTAAGGCTAGCATTGTTAGGACTTTACTTCAGGCCTAGCATTGTCTTCTCTCAGCTAGCAGGTGTTGGAGCTAACAGAATCAAGGGGGTAATGATCAGTAGAACAGTGAAAAATGAAGTCAGCATATCTCCACTATTCTCATTGGTGTGCTTGGTGAAATGCACAGTCCCTGGGCACATACATTTCTTCCCATGTTTCATTTCCCACTATGTACTTGGTAAGAAAAAAATTGGTATGAATACATGTGTTTACAAGGTTTTATTCATTCTCAAAATAATGCTGGGGGGCCCTGGGTGGCTCAGTTGGTCAAGCGTCTGCCTTTGGCTCAGGTCATGATCCTGGGGTTGAGCCCCCGATCGGGCTCCTTGCTTAGCTCCCTCTCCCTCTGCTCCTTCCCCCAGCTCATGCTTTCTCCCTCTCTCTCTCTCTCAAATAAATAAAATCTTTTTTGTAAATGCCAACATAATTTATTCAACTAATTTGAGAAAAAAAAATCTATTGAGTTGAGTTTTCTCCTGTTTACATTTCTATATTATATTTTTATATATTAAATTATATATATATAAATGATATTGAGAGATAAAAGATTTTTAAGGAATTTGTTCACACTATTATGGGCACTGGAAAGTTTAAAATTTGCAGGGCAGACTGGCCCTTGGAAATTCCAGCAAAAGTTGATGTTGCAGTCTTAAGTGCAAAGGTAATCTGGAAGCAGAATTTCTTCGTCTTCCAGGGACCTCAGTCTTTTCTCTTAAAGCCTTCAACTGACTGAGGAGGCCCACCCATGTGATGGAAGGTAATCTATTCAAAGTCTACTTACTGATTTAAATGTTAATCACATCTCAAATTTTTGCAACATCTAAACTGACATTTGGCCAAACAACTGAGTACCATGGCCTAGCCAAATTTACACATAAAATTAACCATCACACTATCTTACATATATTCTAATTTTATCACTTAAAAAATGCTCAGAGGAGTGTGTGGCAAACTATAAACTTACAAATAGATAAAGAATGAGCTATAGGTTTGTCATAAGTTGCTTCTGTTTCATACTTCTAGTTGTCACTTAGCCCCTAATCTAGACTTTGCCTAGGAAAGATAGTATTTGGAAAACTATCATGCAGAGGCCTATAGATGTGCCAAAACAGGGCAAAGCTAACTGAAATCTAAATCAACACCATAAATAAATTTTACAATAATACAGTAAGGAAATAAAGAATTCAAATTTCCATTACAACTAAGTACAATGTGAATATGATGCTGGCAGCACAAACCCAATCATAGGTTTGGGGGTTAGATTTGATTACATCTTTCTGAAAAGGTCGGACATTGACTTAGGGAAATTTCTGGAGATAGTAATCATTTCTGTAAAGGCTGACATCCTCTGGTTGACAGAATCTGCCAGTTTTAACTCTGAAACTTCGTCATAGGCAAATACTGCAACCGGATGGCAATTTGGCAGTCCATTAACAGAAAATCTCCTGAGTCACAGAGCCTCTAGGAGATTTCTAACCAGAAAGAAATTCATGTTATGTGGTTGTTCATACACACAGATTCTAAAAGATGATATAAATGCAAAACTTCTTCTTAACCTTTACCGATGTCTCAACCTTAATTCATTTATTATCTACTTTGGATGATCAACTGCAGTTTACCCAGGCTCTGGTTTTCCTTTGTGATTCCCACTTACTCTTTAGTTTCATCCCCATGCTCTTGATCATTTCTCCCTAGCCCACCCCTTTCCCAGGATTTTGGCTTTACCTCCATCAAGGAGCATCTATTGGATGGGCCTTCCCTTCCTAATAATTTACACTTCTTATACATGCATCATGCCAAAAATATTCTCTGTCTCCTTACTTTTTTATTAAATACTTCTACTCTCACCCCATTTGAGAAACAAAAGACAAAACTCTGCCCTTTCGTATGAACTGTAAATTCTGTTTTCTAGGGGTCTAAAGATATACAACATATGAAGATGAATCTGTTGCTATTGAACTGATCGATTTTTGCATCTTAATTATTGTAGCAAGACCAAGGCTTTTCAATGTTTGAAACAAGACTTTTTTTTTGTCTCCTGTGTTATTTTTCCACCTCAAATGTAAAGGGAAAAAAAGAGCAACTGCCTTAGCTTTAGCAATCTGAAAGCCATTCTTTATTTTTTCCATGACTGGTTAGCAATAAGCCATTAGGACACCCGAAAACCACTGAGTTAAAAAAAAAAAAAAAAAAAGCAAAGTAGATTCTTTTGGCTCTTGCTTTATAGAAATGTTTTATTTTCTACCTGATATTTTTTGGTATGCTCTGATCAGTCATTGATAACCAAGAGTCTTTGGCCTGGAAAAGTAATGAAATAAAAAATACTTGAGTTTTACTCTAGTCCCAATTTCATAAAGCTCACTTCATTAAGAAAGAAGTAAGGATTTCAAGAAAGCACAAAGCCAAAAGGATAAAAATGTAAAATTTCTCTGTAATTAGGATGAACCTGTTTCTACTATTTTTTTTTTTAAGATTTTATTTATTTTGGGTGGCGGGGAGAGGCAGAGAGAGAATCCCAGGCAGACTAAGTCTGCCTCGGGGCTCAATCTCACAACCCTGAGACCATGACCTGAGCTGAAATCAAGAGTCAGGTGCTCAACTGACTGAGCCACCCAGGCGCCCCATACTATTTTATTTTTACTTTGCCAAAACATTTGCCTTCTTGTCGCTACCCCTACAATGTCTATTACAAATTGGCTTTTAGGAAGATAAACATCCTGCTTCTTTAATACTTTAGTGCTATGTCCTCAATCTTTTGTGATCATGTACCCCATCAATAAAATTATTGACCATATACCCACAATGTATACATATTTATAAGTTATAAAACTTTGCCATTTTTATAATATATTATGTACACTATAAAACTACATACAAATAATTTGAAGTGAGAAAAAATATTTAAAAGTTCTAAAATTTCTTCCTCTATCCTAGTGAATCATTTTGCACTTTTGTACACAGCATCCCATACCCTCCACTTTGCGGACCATTATTTTAACAAAGACTCTTTTACTGGCCCTTTGCTTCCAGGAAATTTCCCTTTAAAAGTCTGTCCCTTCCTTCTCTCCTGAAAAGCCAGGTTGCTTCCATTTCATTCTCTCAACTACCACAATACTTAGAATATACCCTTAGCAAGGCCAATCCCTTATTTCTTCACCAAATGGATGGATAAATTTCAGACTGCATCCTTAACCTTGCTGTCCTTACCTACTAACCAAAATCTCCTCATAATGCTTTCTTCCCTTAATTTCTGCCTTCACCTGGGATCAATGGCTGTCAGGAACCCAAACCACTCAAGGTAGCCTAAGGACCAGAACACACAAGGGGAAACCCCTCTGAACCTCTGAGCAACTGGAAACAGAAAGTGACAACTTGTAACCTAAGTTTCTTGATGATAGACATAAAACAGGTGTGAGGTCATTATCTCATTATAGTTTTAATGTTCAGCTCCCTAATGATTAGTGCCGCTGAACATCTTTTCACGTATGTTTGTCATTTGTACACCTACTTTGTTTTTTTTAATATTTATTTAAATTTCGGTTAGTTAACATATAGAGCAATATTGGTTTCAGAAGAATTCAGTGCTTCATCACTTACATACAATACCCAGTGCTCATCACAAGTGCCCTCTTTAATACCCATCCCCCATCTAACCCATCTCCCATCCTCCCTCCCTCCATCAACCCTGAGTTCTCTATCATTAGGAGTCTCGCATGGTTTATTTCCCTCTCTCCTTTCTTCCCCCCCTTCCAATATGTTCATCTCTTTTGTTTCTTGAATTCCACATATGAATGAAATCATATGGTATTTGTCTTTGACTAACTTATTTTGCATAATACATTCTAGCTCCATCCACGTCATTGCAAATGGCAAGATTTTATTCTTTTTGATAGCTGAATAATATTCCACTGTAGATATATATCACATCTTCTTTATCCATTCATCACTTGATGGACATTTCGGTTCTCTCCATAGGTTGGCTATTGTTGATAATGTTGCTATAAAAATCAGGGTGCATATACCCTTTCAAATCTGTATTTTTGTATCCTTTGGGTAAATACCTAACAGTGTAAATGCTGGATCATAGGGTAGCTCTTTTTAGTTTTTTCAGGAATCTCCATACTGTTATCCAAAGTTGCTGCACCAGTTTGCATTCCCATCAACCTTACAAGAGTGTTCCCCTTCCTCCAAATCCTCACCAACACCTATTATTTCTTGTGTTGTTAATTTTAGCCATTCTGACAAGTGCAAGATATCTTATCGTGATTTTGATAAGTATTTCCCTGATGATGAGAGATGTCGAGCATGTGTTCATGTGTCTATTAGCCATCTGGATGTCTTCTTTGGAAAAATGTCTCTTCATGTCTTCTGCCCATTTCTTAACTGGGTTATTTGTTTTTTGGGTGTTTAGATTGATAAGTTCTTTAGATTTTGGATACTAACCCTTTATCAGTTAGGTCATTTGCAAATATCTTCTCCTGTATGTCAACTTTGGAAAAATGTCTTTTTAATTCCTCTGCCCATTTTTAAGTTGGATTGTTTATTTTTTTGTTACCTAGTTGTATGATATTTTATATAATTTGGATATTAACCCCTTATAGGATATATGGTTTGCAAATATTTTCTCGCATTCTGTGGGTTACCTTTTGCTGATTTTTTTTTTTTTTTTTTGGCTGTGAAGATGCATTTAAGTTTGTAGTCCCACTGGTTGATTGTTGCTTTTGTTGTTGTGCTTTTGGTGTCATACGCAAAAAAAAATCATTGCCAAGACCAATTTTAAGGGACTTCTTGCCTACATTTTCTTCCAGGAATTTTATGGCTTTAGATCTTATGCTTAAACTTTTGATCCATTTTTGTGAGTGGTATAAGATAAGGGTCCAAGTTCATTTTTCGGCATGTGGTTCTTCAGTATTCCCATCACCATTTATTGAAGAGACTGTCCTTTCCCCATTGGGACTCTTGTTGAATACAATGCTGAGTAATATTCCAATTCTTGTTGAATACAATGCAATTGTGTAGAACACTCATGAAAGAAATTGAGTTGACCATATATGTGGGGGTTTGATTCTGGGCTCTCTATTTTGTTCTATTGGTCTATGTGTCTATTTTTGTACCAGTGCCATATTGTTTTAATTACTATAGCTTTGTATTGTAGTTTGGAATCAATAAGTATGATGTCTCTGACTTTGTTCCTATTTCTAAGGATTGCTTGGCTATATGGGTTGTTTGTTTTGTTTGTTTTGTTTTGTTCTGTTTTGTTTGTAATTCCATACAAATTTCAGGATTGTTTTTTTCTATTTCTGTGGGGGGAAAAAGCCATGGAATATTGATAGAGATTCTCTTGAATCTGTATATGGCTTTGGACAGTATGGATTTTTTAACAATATTAATTCTTCTTCACCAAGAACATGGGGTATCTTTCCTTTCTGTGTGTGTCTTCTTTGATTTCTTTCAACAAAGTATTTTAGTTTTTTGTGTAGAAATTTTTCAGAAAGAAATTTTTTGTTAAATTTATTCCTGTGTGTATTATTGTTTTTGCTACTATTGTGAATGAGATAGTTTCCTTTATTTCTTTTTCAGATGTTCCTTTGTTGATGTATAGAAATGCAACTGGTTTCTGTACATTGATTTTATGTCCTGCAACTTTATCAAATTTGTTTTTTGGTTATGTCTTGGGGATTTATTATGTATAAGATCATATCATCTGCAATTTTACTTCCTCCTTTCCAATTTGGATACCTTTCATTTTTTTCTTGCCTCATTGCTGTAGCTAGGACTTCCAGCACTATATTGAATAAGAGTGGTGAGAGTACAGAGAACCCCCCTCAATATCAGTAAAAATAGGTCAACACCTCAAACCATAATAGTGAAGCTTGAGAATTTCAAAGACAAAGAGAAAATCCTGAATCAACTAGGGACAAGAGGTCCCTAACCTACAAGGGGAGAAACAGTAGACTGGCATCAGACCTATCCACAGAGATGGGCAGGCCAGAAAGGACTGGCATGATACATTCAGGGTGCTATATGACAAAAACAGGCAGCCAAGAATACTTTATCCAAAAGGCTGTCATTCCAAATAACAAAGATAAAAAGCTTCCAGAACAAACAGAAACTAAAAGAATTTGTGATCACTAAACGAGCCTTCCAAGAAATACTAAAGTGGAACCTTTAAGTGAAGAGAGAGCCCAGAAGTAACATAGGCCAGAAAGGAACAGCGACAATATACAGAAACAGTGACCTTACAAGTAATGCATTAGCACTAAATTCTGGTTCTTTGAAAGAATTAATAAGATCAATAAACCCCTGGCCAGACTTATCAAAAAGGAAAGAAAAAGGACCCAAATAAATAAAATCATGAATGAAAAAGGAGAGATCACAACCAACCCTGAAGAAATACAAACCATTATAAGAACATACTATGAACAACTATGTGCCAACCAATTAGGCAATCTGGAAGAAACAGATGCACTCCTAGAGGTGTATTACACTTGAAAACAAAACCGAAACAGGAAGAAATAGAATACCTGAAAAAACCATAACCAGCAAGGAAATTGAAGCAGTATTCAAAAATCTCCCAACAAACAAGAGTCCAGGGCTGGATGGCTTCCCACGGGAATTCAACCAAACATTTAAAGAAGAATTAATACCTGTTCTTCTGAGGCTGTTTCAAAAAATAGAAATGGAAGGAAAACTTCCAAACTCTTTCTATGAGGCCAGCATTACCTTGATCCCAAAAGCAGAAAAGAAGACCCCACCAAAAAGGAGAATTACAGACCAAATCCCTGATGAAAAATGGATGCCAAAATTCTCACCAAGATAGTAGCCAATAGGATCCAATAGTACATTAAAAGGACTATTCACCACGACCAAGTGGGATTTATTCCTGGGCTGCAAGGGTGGTTCGACATCTGCAAATCAAACAATGTGATACACTACATTAATAAAAGAAAGGACAAGAATCAAATGATCCTCTCAATAGATACAGAAAAAGCACTTGAGGGGCACCTGGGTGGCTCAGCCAGTTAAGCATCTGCCTTCGGCTCAGGTCATGATCCCAGGGTCCTGGGATCGAGCCCTGCATTAGGCTCCCTGCTCAGTGGGGAGACTGCTTCTCCCTCTCCCTCTGCCTGCCACTCCCCCTGCTTGTGCTCTCTCTCTGTCAAACAAATAACTAAAAATCTTTAAAAGAAAAAAGTAAAAGCACTTGACAGAGTACAGCATCCTTTCTTGGTTAAAGCTCTTCAGTGTAGGGATAGAGGGAACATACCTCAATATCATAAAAGCCATATACAAAAAGCCCATAGTGAATATCATTCTCAACAGGGAAGAACTGAGAGCTTTTCTCCTAAGGTCAGGAACACGACAGGGATGTCCACTCTCACCACTGCTACTCAACATAGTACTAGAAGTCCTAACCTCAGCAATCACACAACAAAGAGAAATAAAAGGCATCTGAATCAGCAAAGAAGTCAAACTCTCACTCTTCGCAGATGACATGATACTCTATGTGGAAAATTCTAAAAGACTCCACCCCAAAGTTGCTAGACCTGCAACTCAGCAATGTGGCAGGATATAAAATCAATGCACGGAAACCAATTGCATTTTCTATACACTAACAATGAGACAGAAGAAAGAAATTAAGGAGTCAATCCATGTACAATTGCACCCAAACTGTAAGACACCTAGGAAAAATCTGACCAAAGAGGCAAGGGATCTATACTCAGAAAACTATAGAACACTCATGAAAGAAATTGAGGAAGATACAAAGAGATGGAAAAACGTTCCATGCTCATGGATTAGAAGAACAAATATTGTGAAGATGTCAATGCTCCCTAGAGCAATCTACACATTCAATGCAATCCCTATCAAAATACCATCCACTTTTTTCAAAGAAATGGAACAAATAATCCTAAAATTTGTATGGAACCAGAAAAGACAATACAGAAAGAAATGTTGAAAAAGAAAAGCAAAGCTGGTGGCATCACAATTCCGGACTTCAAGCTCTATTACAAAGCTGTCATCATCAAGACAGTATGGTACTGGCACAAAAACAGACACATAGATTATTGAACAGAAAAGAGAACCCAGAAATGGACCCACTACTCTATGGTTAACTAATCTTCAACAAAGCAGGAAAGAATATCCAATGGAAAAAAGACAGTCTCTTCAACAAATGGTGTTGGGAAAATTGGACAGCCACATGCAGAAGAACAAAACTGGACCATTTTCTTACACCATACATAAAAACAGACTCAAAATGGACGAAAGACCTAAACACGAGACAGGAATCCATCAAAATCCTAGACGAGAACACAGGTAGCAGCCTCTGTGACCTCAGCAGAGCAACTTCTGGCTAGACATGTCTTCAAAGGCAAGAGAAGCAGGGGCAAAAATGAACTATTGGGACTTCATCAAGATAAAAAGCTTTGGCACAGCAAAGGAAACAGTTGAGAAAACCAAAAGACAGCAGACAGAATGGGAGAAGATATTTGCAAATGTCTTATCAGATAAAGGGCTAGCATCCAAAATCTGTAAAGAACTTGTCAAAGTCAACACCCAAAGAACAAATAAACCAATCAAGATATGGGCAGAAGACATGAACAGGCATTTCTCCAAAGAAGACATACAGATGGCCAACAGACACATGAAAAAATACTCAACATCATTTGGCATTAGGGAAATACAAATCAACCACAATGAGACACCACTTCTCACCAGTCAGGATGGCTAAAATTAACATGTCAGGAAAGGACATATGTTGGTGAGGATGTGGAGAAAGGGGAACCCTCTTACACTGTTGGTGGGAATGCAAGCTGGTGCAGCCACTCTGGAAAACAGTATGGAGGTTCTTCAAAAAGTTAAAAATAGAGCTACCCTAGGACCCAGCCATTGCACTACTAGGTATTTACCCCAAAGATACAACTGTAATGATCCAAAGGGGCACGTGTACCCCATGTTTATAACAGCAATGTCCACAATAGCCAAACTATGGAAAGAGCCCAGATGTCCATCAGCAGATGAATGGATAAGGAAGAAGTGGTATGTATATAAAATGGAATACTACTCAGTCATCAAAAAAATCTTGCCATTTGCAACAACGTGGTTGGAACTAGAAGGTATTATGCTAAGTGAAATAAGTCAATCAGAGAAAGATAATTATCATATGATCTCATTGATATGTGGAATTTAAGAAACAAAACAGGATCATAGGGGAAGGGAGGGAAAATAAAACAAGATGAAATCAGAGTGGGAGACAAACCATTAGATACTCTTAATCATAGGAAGCAAACAGATAGTTGCTGGAGGAGGGGGTGAGGGGATGGGGTAACTAGGTATTGGACATTATGGAGTGCAGGTGATGTAATTAGGACTGGGCAGTAATAAGACTGATGAATCACTGAGCTCTACCTCTGAAACTAATAATACACTGTATGTTAATTAACTGAATTTAAATTAAAAGAGTGGTGAGAGTGGTTGCCATTGTTTTGTACGTGATCTTAGAAGAAAAGCTTTCAGTTTTTCTCCATTGAGTATAATGTTAGCTGTGGGTTTGTCATATATGGTCTTATTATCTTGAGAAACGTTTTTTGAGAAACAATCTGTTGAGTGTTTTTATCATGATAGGATGTTTTATTTTGTCAAATGTTTTTTTCTGCTTTCTATTGAGATGATCATATGATTTGTATCATTCATTCTATTCATGTGGTATATCACATTCATCAATTTTCATGGATTGAATCATCCTTGTATTCCAGGGATAAATCCTACCTAATCATGGTATATTGTGCTTTTAATGTGTTCTTCAATTTGGTTTGCTAGTATTCTGCTGAATATTTTTGTATCTATATTCATCAGGGATATTGATCTCTACTTTTGTTTTCCTGTAGTGTCCTTATCTGGCTTTGGTATCAGGGTGATGCTGGAAATATTTCCTCCTCTTCAGTTCTTTAGAAGTGTTTGAAAAAGATTGGCATTTCTTTGTTAAATGTTTGGTATAATTTGCTAGTGAAACTATCTGGTCCTGGGGTTTTCTGTATTGGAAGGTTTTTGATTACTGTTTGGTTTCTTTACTTATTATATATCTATTCAGATTTTTCATTTCTTCCTGATTCAGTATTGGTAGGCTGTATATTTCTAGAAATTTGTCCATTTCTTCTAGGTTATACAATTTCTTGGAACGTAATTATTCATAATGATCTCTTATAATTCTATGTATTTCTGTAGTAGCAGTTTCCTCTTTCTGATTCTATTTTATTTGAGTCTTCTCTTATTTGAGTTTCCTCCTTCATGTAACTAAGAGTTTGTCAATTTTATTTATCTTTAAAAAAAAAACAGCTCTTTCATGGTTCTTTTTTATTTTTTTTCTGGTCTCTATTTCATTCATATCTGCCCTGATCTTATTATTTCCTTTCTTCTACTGGCTTTGGTAGATGAAATCTGATGAGTATAGTAAAATCAAACTTTCTGAAGTAATAGGTCCAAGATGGATTTTCATATTTGAATATCTACTTGAGATTCCCCTTGCTGGGAGAAAAAGAAAATATCCTATCAACACCTCTTCTAGGAATAGTGAAATATTGTGTTGCCCAACCCTTTCATCAAATGTATTTAAAATATCTTGTATTTAAGCATTTTTATTGTCTATGTCCTTGGCTCTGGTATCCAAATGACAACTCATTTTACAAATTTAGTGTAATCCAGGTGGCCACCTCATTCAGTGAGGACACAAACTCTCTTTCCAAAAGCCAAAACTGTCAAGATAGACCATGTGGCAGGGACTGCTAAGTAACAACCTAATATCCATTTTTTGCATCTTCCTCACAAACAGATCCCTGATTTTACTCAAAGGAGTAATGTTCTCAGCTTAAAAATTACATTTTCTAGCTTCCCTTGAAGCCAAGGATGTCAGAAGTACCTAGTGGTTGTTTAGGAAATTTAAAGGAGCACTGACTTAGCTAGGAGAGAAAATTTCTTGCCCTTTTTCCTTTTCCCCCTTTTTCCTTCCCATTATCTAGAACTCACCAGACATAATCACCAGTGCTTCAGCAGCCATGTTATACCAGAAGCAAATCCAGAGAGTTAGTGTCTCAGTTAAATAGAGCTGCCATAACAAATACCAATACCATAGACTGGGTAATTTAAACAACAGATATTTATATTCTCACAGTTTGGGAGCCTGGAAAGTCCAAAATCAGGGTGTCAGCATGGTCAGTTTCTGTTGAGGCCTCTCTTGTAGGCAACAGCCATCTTGCTGTGTTCTCACATGACGTATCTTTGTGTGCATGGAACCCCAGGAGTGGAGAGAGTGGAGAGAGGGAGGAGTGCTCTGGTATTTCTTCTTATAAAGATATTAATCCTATTCTATGAGGGCCCTACTTGTATGACCTCAGTTAAATTTAATTACCTCCTTATAGGCCCTATATCTAAATACAGACGCATCGGTGCTTAGAGCTTTAACATTAATTTGAAGTGCAGGGGGACACAACTGAGTCCATTGCAGATGGGTAGCAGAATTTTAGTAGACTCTTGTAACATGAATGCCAGCATGAAGCCACCATACCTGGACTACCTGTCTCTGGATTTTCTTTACATGAGAAATGCAAAAAAATTACATTTCTTTACATTTCAGTCATAGATTTTGAATTTTCTATTGTATCGAATCAAATCTAATCCCAGATGATGAATATTCATCTATGCATTCTACAAAAAGAAATGTAAGGGTACACTGTGTGAGCATTATGCTAAGAGCTGAGAACTGGGGATAACAAGACAATTCAGAGATTGCCTGCCTCTGATGAGCTCACATATTTATGGAGGAGACAAACATAAATATGCAATTCAAATTTGTAGGTTATGTAGAAAGGTCAAAAAGAGAAGGTGAACAAACTATTCAAAGAAAGCTTAGCTTGGAAGTTTGTGCAAAACTACCCAGAGATAAACCTGTCCTTGATGGATGTGTGGAATTTCAGTAGTTTAGAGGTTGGAGTATTCCAGATACAGAAAACAGGAAGAGCCAGGGAATGGAGGCCTGAAAAAGCATGGAATGGACAGTGGGCAGTGGGCAGTGGGCAGTGGGTAGTTTTATGTGATTGGAAAAAGGGAGGTGGGGAAAGTAGCCAGAGAAAAAGCTAGAAAAAAAATGGGGGCAAGTACCTTATGCATAATACTAAGATTTTTTTGGATTGACCTCATGGTAATGGGACACACTGAAGGTTTTTTAAACAGTGATATTAAGAGGTGTGCTATTAAATTTCTATTTTAGGAAGGTTATTGTGGAGGTGGAGTATAGGCAGGGGAACTGGACCATTATAATAATACTAATAAGAGATGAAGAGAATATGAACAAGGCTAAGGGACAACATGTTAATTCCCATCCAGTTTAGTTTCAATCCAGCTTGACATATGAGCTGCTAACCATCTGCAGATTTGCCTGCATGGACTAACAAACTCTAACATAGCACTATAGCAAAACTTCTTACCCCATTAAATAGTATCTTCTGAAAAATGGTCTTGACTACTGTCTTTAGGCATACGTAGAGGAAATTTAGTGAAGTTGTCAGGTGGCAGTCCTTCTGAACATCCTTGTGTTGAGGGCAGGCCTCCTACTTGCTGCTTATTATCCTTGAGGCCTTGAGTTTTTTCCATATTGACATCTCCCTAACCTAGACCAGAGACCGCCAGAAGTGCTGCTCTGAACCCTGGTCTGTTAACTTGAATCTACTCTCCTACTTTCTGTCTGCTCATCACACTTTCTTATTTTCAAATGGATCTTCTTGGACATGATACCATTCAAAATAATCTTATCACCATGTCAGTGTCAAACTTCTGAAGCTATGTATGAATTATCCTGTGTTCCTAGAACAGAGTTCTAATTAGATATTGATACCACATTGATTCTTAACTGTGAAAAACTTACTGTTATAGATGGCACTCTCTGGGAGTGCTATTTCTGTTCCAATTTTTCCCCTCAATATAATCTCCCTTTCTTGCCCACATGGACTTCTCTAGCATTGGATAGAGGCATACATTAGTCTCTTCCTGGGAAAGGAAGCTGATTAATGGGGCATATCAAAGGCAGAATGAAGGTGAATTAGTGTCTAGCCAGTGAGAAAGTCAAACTGCAGTACAAACACAAGATTAGCTTTTCCTTGACACCAATGAGGATATATTTTATAATATTGCTCTGAAAATCACAAAGGACAGAGTGCAAATACAATGCATTTATAGTTCTTTCCCTTTCTTCAGACATTAAATAAGCAAGCAACTTTCTTTCTTAAATTTAAAATTTGCTAATCACTTTTAGGTTATAGATTTATTTTATCTGAACATCTTTATAAGGTCTAAATCCACACATCATTTTTACACACAAACACACCACATACGATTTTGTTCAAAGTCAGACCATATAAAAAATAAAAGTGGGAGACTCCAAAGAAAATATGATTTCTTTCCAAGAAGTCCACTATATTCTGATTTCAAATATTGACATTTTTCTGGAAATATCCTGTTGTTTAAATCGTCTACACACAAGCTGGATTCTCAGGTGGAACACTCAAAATCAGGGACATGTTTCTAAACATATTTTTAGAGTTCATTCACATTTTGTTTGAAAGTTGCAATAAGTCATCTTAATTTGAATCACTCCACAAGCTCATGTGCCTTTCTAAACTTTCCCTTTGAATATAAACTGTAAGGATATACTTTTGCTTTAATCATTTTTTTTCTGTTTTGATACTGTTTCAAAAGTTCAGTGTGTGCTTATTTGCATTGTTGATTTATTTGTTTGTTCACCCATGGAACAAATGTATTGGACATCTACTCCCTGACAGATCCTATACTGGGAAGTGTGTAGATGCAAAGATTAATAAGATTCATATAAAGATTAATATTAATAAATATTAATAATTCTCTACACTCAAAGGGCTCTCAGTCAGACAGGAGAGCTAATATTATCATGCATTTTTACAGGGATTTGTAGCTTACAAAACATTTTCAAATACATTATTACATTCAAATGTCTTTATAACAACCTGATGAACTAAGTAGATGTTATTGGCCCTGTTTTACAGATGGACAAAATGCATCACCTCTCAGGAAGTCTTGTTTCAAAGTTGATTACCATGACGGTGGGTTTCTAGTGGAATGCAACAAAAATCACCTGAGAAGCTTAAAAAATGACCACTGCCTGGGCTCCCTCTCCAGAAATGCAGATTTTATTGGTCTCAGGTAGGGTCTGGGCATGGGCTATTTTTTAACATTCATGATACAATTCTACTATGCAGCCATGGTTGAAAATCACTGCTCTGCTTTTCTTAAACTATTGTCATTCTCCTTGGACATCATATTGTTTCCCATTTCTGTGTCTTTGCTCCTCTGTCCCTGCACTTTCTACTTTACATTGAAATCCCACACATGTCTTATTCAACCTCTTATTCATAAGGACTATACCTTGCTCATCGTTTAAGACCCAATTCTTAGCATAGTACTTTGTGCACAGTAGGAGATGAGTAAGTGTTTCTGGAACTATCTTTAACTTTATCACAAAATATGCTAGTTTGTGTTATTGCTTCTACCTCAGCATCATCCTTCATTGTGGTCTCCCTCACCAAGGGATAAAAATCTTTCATGTGATTAGGTCAACTAGTTCATTTTTGTCTCCTTCTCACTGAAGTCCTGGGTTAATTTTCCTGGGGCAAGGCAGGAATACAAATTAAGTGGTACTGTGATGTTTTGTACTCAAAATCATCCCTCATTAATTCTTATCATATCAAGCCCCAACTCTCTCTTCCCATGCTTCATTTGCCAGGAAAGGAAGGAATGTGGCCCTTGACTTCCACTGCCCAGCTAATCCAACCAAGGTTGCTGTCAGAAACGTCACAAGATCTTTATTAAAACACAATTTGTTCCACTGACTCTTGCAGATACACCCAGCTGGGTCAGAATTCAAAATGCACACCTAGTTTTGGCCTTAACTCTGGAATCCAGTCAATACTCAGGAAATTTATGTCTGAACAATAGGTCATTAAAGCGTATTTTTCTGACAGGATTAATGTCCTTTCTCAGAAATACAAAATCAAATAATTGTATTCTGCAAATAAACTATCAGTATTTCTAAAATAATTTCTAAAAATTAATACCATAATAAAAATAATTTATACCAGTTCAACATTATAATGTTCAACAACTTCATCCTGTTGTTTGCAAAACTGACATATACTGCATATATATGTAGTATATCTCAATGTGTGTGTTTATCTATATATGTGTATATGTATATATGTGTGTATGTATGTGTATATGTATACATACATATATAAAATATGTTACATACACTGACAATAAATATAAGATCTCTGGATTATAGAAGAGATTACTAACACAGAGCATCTTAGCTCCAGTTCCCCACAGGGCACCAGGATGAAGACCATTATTCACCTGGGCACACAGTGGGATTTGCATCAGAGGAGTGGAACCCTGAAATTATGACTCAGAGTTTATATAGAATAGCTGCCACATCTGTACCTCTATCCTGCTCTCCAGAGAGAACTTCACTCTGGAATGTAACCAAATTTTCTCTGGGGAATAGAGGGAAGGCTCTACCCTGGATGTGAGCAAATGGCTCTGGGGAGATAAGTCTCTGAATCTCTCTGGAGCATTGCACAATTTCTATTTTTCAGCAGGTTTGCTATGAAATCACAAATCCCAAGCTATGCAAAAATATGAAAATGTTCATGGGGAATTGTCTCCCAAAAAATGTACAAATATTTTCTGCATATAATTTGGAACAATAAGCCAGCATCCTTACTTCTTTGATGGAGCTAGTATTTCATGAGTTTCCACAAATCCTAGAAGCTAAGCTAAAAGTAGTCATATTATCCACTCAATAATGACATATATCATCATCTGCAACAAGTTCAGTTTCACATTTGAGATTCTGGACAGTCATTAGAATAACCTGCCATATGTCCGCCAGATTGTTAAACATTCTAAACTTGGACACAAAAGTGAAATGATTTTCTATCATGCTATTGCTGCTTTCACTATGCCAGGAAGAATCTCCATTTCTTATCTCTTGTGAAATTTCAGTTGCCATAATCACTTTCAGTTTTCCAGTTATTTTCAGTCAAAGAGTTCAGTCAAATTTAATCATTTCAAACTTTAACCTCATATTCTCCCTTCCCCTGGGCCAAGTTTAGCTTTGACTTAAAGAATACAAAATGAGCAAGGGGCATGGAGTGCTCCTTATAACACCATCTTGTCCGCTTTCTGGATACCTTTGTCTTTTGGCATGTTGGGAGGAGAAATGGAAGATCATAAGCAAATGTTTCTGACCTGTCTCTTGCTAGAGTAGTCTTCCCTGTGACATCATCTTGATTTAATGGTTCCCTAATGGCCATATAAGTGGGTTCTTTAAAGGACTCTTATGGGGACTTCTAACTGCACAGTTTTGCATGGGAGATGTGTTCCAGCTTGAAGTTTTGAATCTTTCAGTTTCTTTCCATAATGATCTTGCCTCTGTATTGCCCTTGCTGGAAGACCTTTGATCAACAGGTGTTGAACCATCTTGCATTGACAAATAGTGGGAGTGAGTTGTACCCTTCCTCCACTGTTGTCTGCTCCCTCAGTCCTTTCCCCATCCCTCCAATCTATGTCTCTCCAATTCCCTTTCCTCTGCTTCATTCAATACTAAGGGCTTTCAGCAAATCTTCTGCCTCGGCATACATCCCACCAAATAATGAGATGCCAGACTCCCATAATGACTTACTTTTCTAGTCTCTAGAAGTGAATCTTTTGGATCCCTTGATTTGGGGACCAAAAAGAAGCACTATTCTATCTCCTCCATGAAGGGGAAGGAAAAATTCCAGCTCTCTTGTCTTAGACTCCAATCATTCTCAAATTTCTCTAGTCTGCTCATATAGACTAATGGGCAGGGTACACTGATGTTTGAAGTAAAGGAGCCAATCTGGTCACCTTTCAATAGGACCTGAAGAGGTCTGGTCTTAATAAGATGCATTAAATAACCTTATTAGAAAATTAGGCTGACCTGTTTTTTTCTTCTTGTTCACCTATTATTCTATATATTGAAATTTCTAGTCCTATACTTTGCTTCTGATGCATATAAATGCTCTTTTTACTTACGTCACTGAGTATTCTGCCTTCTGCCATTCAGAACTTTCTCAAAACACATTGCTCTTCCTTCACTATCTAATACTAAAAGTGATGGGCACTAAATAATGTTCCAACTGGAAAGTACCATCATGAGCTCAGTCCAATTTTCTCCATTAACTGGTAAGAATAGTTGATTTCAAAAGGTGAAGTGGTTTATCCAAGGTTACTGAGTTAATCAGTGGCAAAGATGGAACCAGCATTCTGGCTTCCTGACTTCTGAGAGGGGAGATTTCCCAAAACATCATGTTTCTTGTGGTCAAATCAGCATGATATAACAACAAAATTCACATGAACTGAAAACATGCAGCTAATTACATTTATTAGATGATATATCCACTTAAAGGGAGATGAAAAATCATGTCACGTGACAAATGATCAAATAGTCACTTTCTGTATTTTATAATCTGTCATATACCATGTGTTCCTGTGGATTCAGGCAAGTTAAATACTCATGCTGAGTCATACTTAAAAATTGGCACAATGTATTTGGGAGGCACTTCGGAAAGACATCATTGCACAAAAGTGTATATTCAGAAGAGATAGCAAGTTTGGCTTAAGACCATATAAAACAAGTTTCCAGGGAAAGTATGTCATTTTGCAGCTCTTTCCTGCATCTATAACAACCCCACTACAGTTAACCAGTTTAAGCTGGAGGTGTCAGGATGTACCTGGGAGTATGCTTGTTGATGACTATGCTGGGTGCTAGGGAATTTTAGTGTAAGCAATTACTAAAATATCTATAATATGTAAGATATACTTAAGATCAGCAAATAAAAAGAACTATAACCCAGAACCAGCTTTTCTACAAACTTCAAGTTGAACTAACTTTGTCAAAACATTTATGGGAAATATACTTTTTTTAGGAAAATCGAGGTGTGCATATCTTTCAGGAATGTCTTTAGAAATATTTATGGGAGAATAATTCTGATCCCAGGGATAAGGAGTACAGACCAAGAAAACTAATTTAGTTCCATAAAGTGGACATTCCAAAGTCCAAAACAGGAAGACAGAGAACAGAGCAAGGGAACTGTAGATATGGACTGAGAGATTTATAGAGTGTTTATATATGTAACGATATGGCTCCTCAGCCCAGCTTCCCTATTTGGACTTATTCATATAACTAATCTTTATTGAGCTCCTAACTTCTGCCAGTAGTGGGAATCTAAGAAGATTATACAAGACATGGTCTCTACCATTTAGGAATTTATTACTTCTTTGGGAAATGAAGGAGTATGCCAAGCACTACACTACAGATGACATTAATAATCATGCCTCCTGCATCTTGCTGTGCATCTCTCTTCTTCCTTGGGTATGCTCATATCTTTCCTACTAGAGGTTATGCTCTCAGGGAATATTGACTGTGTCTTTTTGATCTTTGAGGCCCTTGTAGTGCCTGGAAAAAGGCAAATATTTCATAAATAAAAGGGATAACTGTGTGAATGAAGCTTTGCAGTTTACATAGAGCTTGTAAGTTCATGAAGCCACTTGGCTAAGAGTGACCATAACCCTATGAGATGAGCAGAGCCTATTTGGTTACTTCCATTTCACAGTCAATAAAAATGGGGTTCAGAGGGCTTAAATTGGTTTCCAACTTAACAAGTGACAGAAGTGGGGCCAAAGCCTATCTTCCCATTCCCTCTGTTTCTACAGCACTATGCTACCTCCTTAATATATGATAAGAAATCTGTAAGTGTAATGGATGTTTGGAAAAGGGAAAGATCACATGAGTAAGCAAAAAAGACTTCATGAGAAAGATGACATTGAATTTAAAGTTTTACTTCAGGACTTCTCTATTATTAACTTTATTTCAGCTAACATTTTTTGTTTACTATTTTATTTTTATTCTGCCTCATATTTAAGATGCTATTTTAAGTTGAAAGTTTCTAGAGAAGAAGGTGGGGTACATTGTATATGGAGAATATTATTCTGAATGTCTTTTGGTAATAAGTATTTGATTTTCAACTACTGGGTAATTGCCCATCTTAAAATTTTAAGACTTAGATGCATACAATAATAGACCTGGAAGTAGATTGTAGAAATAATGTAGTAAATTGGTCTCTAACATTTTTGCCACTCAGTAACCTTTTATGAGCACTCCCCACCTCCAACAGTCCTCCTGATTTCTAAATATTTTTCCCATTTTTTAGTCCAAAGTCAAAGATGACATGGCACCAGTCATCAAGAAACTCATAAACTAATGAGAGATATAAATCTCTAAATAAATAAGTGAATAATAAGCATGTTCTCCTCTCCTTGCCCCTTTAATCTTCATTGCAGTAAATGGTGCCTCTGTTCATCTAAATGCCCATGTCTCAAACTTAGATTTTATGTTAGCCCCCACCCAATTCTTGGAAGTTTACCAGCATGATTCCAGCACTTAATTCGGGTCTCTACTCAACTATCACTTCCTTGAAAGACCTAGAAAGACCTTCCTTAATATAGCCACTCTTCCCAACCTCTGTCACCTTCTAGCCTCTCAAACTGCTTTGTGTCTATTCCTGGCAGCTGCTTCATATTAGTTCTGTCTTTATTTATTATTTATTTCATACTAGACTGTATGAAAAATTCATAAGGTAAGGACTTGGCATTAGTATCTGCTATATCATCAGCTACTAGAGTACATAGAAAACAATAAATATTTGTATAGATGAATTAATATATAAACAAATGGATAATAAAATGGATAATAAAATGGATAATAAAATAAAATAACAAATGGATAATATATAAACAAATGGATAATAAAAGAAATAAAATTTCTTCCATGGTACATGGAAGAAAATGATACAGTGGAGGTACAATGAAAAAGAATGACTAATTATACCTGAAAGATAAACTAAAAGATTGGTGGCAATGAGCTGGGCTTTAAAGAAATTAGTAGAAACTAACAAGACAGATTAGGTAGGGAGGAGAAGTGTTGGCTAAGGAAATGGACAAAGAAGTAAAAGTGGGCATGGATGTTTCAGTGAATGATTAGAATACAAGATGTGCATGAGAAATAGTAGTTGATGAGGCAGTTTGTTAGACTGAAGCCATATATTAAAAGGAGTTGTATGCTTGCTAAGGAGTTTTGACTTTTTCTCTGGGTAATACAGACAGATTTTAAAAACAGAAATAACATGAGCAGATCTCTGGTGGCCATGGGTTGGGTGCACTTTGCAAAGGAGAAGAGAGTCAGACACAATTTAGGACATTTTTACAACACTACCAACTGTGAGTCAAGTACTAGACCAAGGGTGTACCCTAGGACATGGAGAGGGAAACACAAAGACGAGCAATATTTCAGAAGTAAAATGAAATAACAATTAAATGGCTACTTTTGGAGAGAGATGAAGAAACTGAGTGATTTTATAGTGCCTTACTTAGGAAAGGTGCAGAGGGTGATGGCTTAATGAAAACAGAAACCAGAAGAAGAGTCAGGGAAAACAAGGAGAGATATGAGTTCAGTTTAAAGCAACAGTAAAACATGTGGTAGTTGATATTTGTCAAGTAGTTAGATATTTAATTTTTGAATCTTACTGAAAAATTGAGTTGAGAGAGATTGACCTGAAAAATACAGGGTTTGTGGTGATAAGATCATAGGTGGTAGTTGAATCCATGTAATGAACTTCATGTATTAATAATTACTTTTGCAACTTTAGCATATAAAACAAAACTTCTAGTCAGAGCTACTGATTAGGAACCAATACTAACACAACTCTTGATAACATAAAACAAAGAAACTTGAATTTTCAGCTAGCCTTTGATGAATATATTATTTCTGAAAATTTTTTTTAAAGATTTTTTGTTTTTGAGAGTATGAGTGAGTGGGAAGGAGAGGGAGAGAAAATCTGAGGCAGACTCCATGCTGAGTGCAGAGCCCGATGCAAGACTCCATACCACAACCCAGAGATCATGACCTGAGCTGAAACCAAAAGTGGGACGTTCAACCAACTGCGCCACCCAGGTGCTGCTCTGAATTTTTTTAAATACACTGTCGATAACATATACTCCTTATTCTTCTTGAATATCTGGGAGGGAAGGAGTCAAGGGCCTTTAAGTGAGGAGCCAATGACCTAGTCTAATTATTAAGGGAAAACAAACAAGCAAAACCCTTAAACCCTGGGCAATATATCAGTTTAACATTAATTCTTACTTTGAAAATACATATGCAGGATCCATGGCCATAGAAACATCTTACATCATTTTTAGGACTTACCCTTAGTTCATTTGATATACCAGTAAATATGGACTGATCAAAGTTTTGATCTACAGACCAAATTCTGGTACAGCTGCCATCCTATCTTTACCTAAATCCCTATTCAGAGGATGACGGAGATGTGCAGAGAGCAACAAGAACAACCATGAGGGACAGGAACAAGATGGAAAAAATTGTGCAAGTTCTTGTCCACAAAGAGACAAAAGCAATATTAGGAAGTATTGCCCCTAGTTTCTAAAGAATATACCTAGATTGTCAATTTCTTTGAAGTAAATTAGAAAAATACCAGATCATATAAAAATGGATCTGCTTAAAAACAGAAATTATTCGGCTTAACTGAGGAGGAAATGCTAGTCTTTCTTAAAGTTTTTTTTTTCTTTCAAGCTTTTATTTAAATTCTGGTTAGTTAATATATAGTGCAATATTAGTTTCAGGCATAGAATTTAGTGATTCATCACTTACATACAACATCTAGTGGTCATCACAAGTGCCCTCCTTAATACCCATCACCCATTTAACCCATCCCCCCACTCACCTCCCCCTCCTGTTTGTTCTCTATAGTTAAGACCCTTTTAGGGTTTGCCTCTCTTTTTTTCCCCCTATGTTCATCTGTTTCACTTATTAAATTCCACATATGAGTGAAATCATATGGTATTTGTCCTTTTCTGACTGACTTATTTCACTGAGCATGATATACTCTAGCTCCATCCATGTCATTGCAAATGGCAAGATTTCACTCCCTTTGATGACGGAGTAATATTTCATTGTGTGTGTCACACACACACACACACACACACACACACACACACACACACACACCCCACATCTTCTTTATCCATTCATCAGTCAATGGACATTTGGACTCTCTTCATAATCTGGCTACTGTTGATAATGCTGCTATAAACATCAAGGAGCATGTGTCTCTTTGAATCTGTATTTTTGTATTCTCGGAGTAAATTACCAGTAGTGTATTTGCTGCTTCATGGGGTAGTTCTATTTTTAACATTTTAAGGAAACTCCATGCTATTTTACAGAGTGGCTGCACCGGTTTGCATTCTCACCAGCAGTGTAAGAGGATTCCCTGTTCTCCACATTCTCCCCAACATCTGTTGTTTCTTGTGTTGTTAATTTTAGCCATTCTGACAGTTGTGAAGTGATACCTCATTGTAGTTTTGATTTGTATTTCCCTGATGTTGAGAGATGTTGGACATCTTTCCTTGTGTCTCTTAGCCATCTGGAGGTCTTCTTTGGAAAGTCTATTCATGTCTTCTGCCCATTTCTTAACTGAATTATTCAGATTTTGGATGTTGCATTTTATGAATTCTTTATAGGTTTCTTGATACGAACACTTTATCAGATATGTTTTTTTGTTATTTTGTTTGTTTTGTTTTATTATGTTGTTAGTCACCGTATGATACATGATTAGTTTTTGATGTGGTGATCCATGATCCATTGTTTTCACATAACACCCAGTGCTCCATGCAGTATGTGCCCTCCTTAATACCCATCACCAGGCTAACCCATCCCCCTACCCCCCTCCCCTCTAAACCCTATTTGTTTCTCAGAGTCCATAGTCTCTCATGGTTCATCTCTCCCTCTGATTCCCTCCCCTTCCTTTTCCCTTCCTTCTCCTGATGTCCTCCATGCTATTCCTTATGTTCCACAAATAAGTGAAACCACATGGTAATTGACTTTCTCTGCTTGACTTATTTCACTTAGCATCATCCCCTCCAGTCCCATCCATGTGGATGTAAAAGTTGGGTATTCATCCTTTCTGATGGCTGAGTAATATTCCATTGTATATATGGACCACATCTTCTTTATCCATTCATCTGTTGAAGGGCATCTCAGCTCTTTCCACAGTTTGGCTATTGTGGACATTGCTGCTATGAACATTGGGGTGCATATGGCTCTTCTTTTCACTACATCTGTGTCTTTGGGGTAAATACCCAGTAGTGCAATTGCTGGGTCATAGGGTAGCTCTATTTTTAATTTTTGGGGCACCTCCACATTGTTTTCTGAAAGTGGCTGTACCAACTTGCATTCCCACCAACAGTGTAAGAGGGTTCCCCTTTCTCCACAACCTCTCCAACATTTGTTGTTTCTTGCCTTGTCAATTTTTGCCATTCTAACTGGTGTAAGGTGGTATCTCAATGTGGTTTTGATTTGAATTTCCCTGATGGCTAATGATGATGAACATTTTTTCATGTGTCTGTTGGCCATTTGTATGTCTTCAGAGAAGTGTCTTTTCATGTCTTCTGCCCACTTTTTGACTTGATTATTTGTTTGTTGGGTGTTGAGTTTGAGAAGTTCTTTGTAGATCTTGGATACCAACCCTTAATCTGTAGTGTCATTTGCAAATATCTTCTCCCATTCTGTGGGTTGCCTCTTTGTTTTGTTGACTGTTTCCTTTGCCATGCAGGAGGTTTTTATCTTGATGAAGTCTCAAAAGTTCATTTTTGCTTTTGTTTCACTAGGTTTTGGAGATGTATTTTGAAAGATGTTGCTGTGGCCAATGTCAAAGAGGTTACTGCCTATGTTCTCCTTTAGGATTTTGATGGATTCCTGTCTCACATTGAGGTCTTTCATCCATTGTGAGATTATTTTTGTGTATGGTGTTAGAGAATGGTCGAGTTTCATTCTTCTGCATGTGGCTGTCCATTTTTCCCAACACCATTTATTGAAGAGACTGTCTTTTTTCCATTGCATATTTTTTCCTGCTTTTTCAAAGATTATTTGACCATAGAGTTGAGGGTCCATATCTGGGCTCTCTATTCTGTTCCATTGGTCTATATGTCTGTTTCTGTGCCAGTACCATCCTGTCTTGGTGATCACTGCTTTGTAATATAGCTTGAAATCGGGCAACGTGATGCCCCCAGCTTTGTTTTTCTTTTTCAACATTTCCTTGGTGATTCGGGGTCTTTTCTGATTCCATACAAATTTTAGGATTGTTTGTTCCAGCACGTTGAAAAATGTCATTGGATTTTGATTGGAATGGCATTGAAGGTATAGATTGCTCTGGGTAGCATAGACGTTTTAACAATGTTTATTCTTCCGATCCATGAGCATGGAATGTTTTTCCATCTTTTTGTGTCTTCTTCACTTTCTTTCATGAGCGTTCTGTAGTTCCTAGAGTATAGATCCTTTACCTCTTTGATTAGGTTTATTCCGAGGTATCTTTTGGTTTTTGGTGCTATTGTAAACGGAATCATTTTCTCTAATTTCTCTTTCTACAGTTGCATTGTTAGTGTATAAGAAAGCAACTGATTTCTGTGCATTGATTTTGTACCCTGCCACATTACTGAATTGCTGTATGAGTTCTAGTAATTTGGGGGTGGAGTCTTTTGGGTTTTCCACATAAAGTATCATGTCATCTGCAAAAAGAGAGAGTTTGACTTCTTCTTTGCCAATTTGAATACCTTTTATTTATTTTTGTTGTCTGCTGTTGCTAGGACTTCTAGTACTATGTTGAAAAATAGTGGCAAGAGTGGGCATCCTTGACGTGTATCTGATCTTAAGGGAAAGGCTCTCAGCTTTTCCTCATTGAGGATATTTGTTGTGGGTTTTTCATAGATGGATTTTATGAACTTGAGGAATGTTCCCTCTATCCCTAAGCTCTGAAGAGTTTTAATCAGGAAAGGATGCTGTATTTTGTCAAATGCTGTTTCTGCATCAATTGAGAGGACCATATGGTTCTCTCTCCTCTTATTAATGTGTTCTATCACATTGATTGATTTGCAAATGTTGAACCACCCTTGCATCCCGGGGATAAATCCCACTTGGTCGTGGTGGATGATCCTTTTAATGCATTGTTGGATCCTATTAACTAGGAATTTGTTGAGGATTTTGGAATCCATATTCATCAGGGATGAATTTCTCTCTGAAATTCTCCTTTTTGATGGGGTCTTTGCCTGGTTTGGGGATTAAGGTGATGCTGGCCTCATAAAATGAGTCTGGAAGCTGTTTCTATTTTTTTGAAACAGCTTCAGGAGAATAGGTATTATTTCTTCTTTGAATGTTTGGTGGAATTCCCCAGGGAATCCATCAGGCCCTGGACTCTTGTTTTTTGGGAGATTTTTGGTCACTACTTCAATTTCATTACTGGTTATTGGCCTATTCAGGTTGTCAATTTCTTCCTGTTTCAGTCTTGGCAGTTTATAGGTTTCCAGGAAGGCCTCCATTTCTTCCAGATTGCATAATTTATTGGCATATAATTGTTGATAATAATTCCTAATAATTGTTTCTATTTCCTTGGTGTTAGTCGTGATCTCTCCCCTTTCATTCATAATTTTATTAATTTGGGTCCTTTCTCTTTTCTTTTGGATAAGCCTGACCAGTGGTTTATCGATCTTATTAATTCTTTCAAAGAACCAGCTTCTAGTTTTGTTGATCTGATCTACTGTGTTTCTGGTTTCCAGCTCATTATCTCTGCTCTAATCTTAATTATTTCTCTTCTAATGTGTGGCTTAGGCATCGTTTGTTGCTTTTTCTCTAGTTCTTTAAGGTGTAGAGTTAGTTGGTGAATTCGGGATTTTTCTATTTTTTTGAGTGAGGCTTGGATGGCTATGTATTTTCCACTTAGGACTGACTTTACAGTATCCCATAGGTTTTGGACCGATGTGTTTTCATTCTCATTGGTTTCCATGAATTGTTTAAGTTCTTCTTTGATTTCCTGGTTGACCCAAACATTCTTGAGCAGAGTGGTCTTTAGTTTCCAAGTGTTTGAATTTCTGCCAAATTTTTTCTTGTGATTGAGCTCCAGTTTTAAAGCATTGTGGTCTGAGAATATGCAGGGAATAATCTCAGTCTTTTGGTATCAGTTGAGACCTGATTTGTGACCCGGTATGTGGTCTATTCTGGAGAAAGTTACATGTGCGCCCGAGAAGAATGTGTATTCTGTTGTTTTAGGGTGGAATGTTCTGTATATATCTATGAGGTCCATCTGGTCCAGTGTGTCATTCAAAGCTCTTGTTTCTTTGTTGCTTTTCGCTTAGATGATCTGTCTATTGCTGAGAGTGGAGTACTGAGGTCTCCTACAATTAATGTATTGTTATCAATATGACTCTTTATTTTGGTTAACAGCTGGCTTATGTAGATGGCTGTTCCCATGTTGGGGGCATAGATATTTACAATTGTTAGATCTTCTTGTTGGATAGAACCTTTAAGAATGATATAGTGTCCTTCTTTGTCTCTAACTACAGTCTTTAGTTTAAAATCTAATTTTTCTGATATAAGAATTGCTACCCCGGCTTTCTTTTGAGGTCCACTGGCATGGAAGATGGATCTCCATCCCTTCACTTTCAGTCTGGATGTATTTTTAGGTTCAAAATGAGTCTCTTGTAGACAGCATATGGATGGGTCCTGTCTTTTTATCCAATCTGAAACCCCGTGCCATTTTATGGGAGCATTTAGGCCATTCACGTTGAGAGTGATTATTGAAAGATATGAATTAGTTGTCATCATGTTGCCTGTGAAGACCTTTATCAGATATGTTGTTTCCAAATATCTTCTACTATCCCATAGGTTGCCTTTTAGTTTTGTTGATTGTTTTCTTTGCTGTGCAGTAGCTTTTTATCTTGATGAAATCCCAATAGTTCATTTTTGCCTTTGTTTCCCTTGCCTTTGGAGATATAACTAGTAATAAGTTGCCATGACTGATGTCAGAGAGCTTGCTGCTTTTGTTCCTCTAGGATTTTGATGGTTTCCTGTCTCATATTTAGGTCTTTCATCAATTTTGAATTTATTTTTGTCTATGGTATAAGTGATCCAGTTTCATTCTTCTGCATGTTGCTGTCCAGTTTTCCCAACACCGTTTGTTGAAGAGACTGTCTTTTTTCCATTGGATATTTTTTCCTGCTTTGTTGAAGATTAGTTGACCATATAGTTGTGGGTCCACTAAAGGGTTTTCCATTCTGTTGCATTGATCTATGTGTCTGTTTTTGTGCCAGTACTGTACTGTCTTGATGACTACAGCTTTGTAATATAGCTTTAAGTCTGGAATTGTGATGCCTCCAGTTTTGTTTTTCTTTTTCATGATTGCTTGGGCTATTTGGTCTTTTGAGGTTTAATGCAAATTTTAGGATTGTACATGCTCTGTAAAAAATGCTGGTGGTATTTTGATAGGGATTGCATTAAATGTGTAGATTGCTTGGTGTACTATAGACATTTTAACAATATTTGTTCTTCCAATCCATGAGCATGGAATGTTTTTCCATTTCTTTGTGTCTTCTTCAATTTCTTTCATAAGTGTTCTACAGTTTTCAGAGTACATATCTTTTACCTCTTTGGTTAGGTTTATTCCTAGGTATTTTATGGTTTTTGGTGCAGTTGTAAATGGTACCAATTCCTTGATTTCTCTTTCTGCCACTTCATTATTAGTATATTGAAATGCAACAGATTTCTACACATTGATTTTATATCCTGCAACTTTCCTGAATTCATGTATTAGTTCTAGCTATGCTAATGAAGTCTTTTGGGTTTTCTACCTAGAGTATCATGTTATCTGCAAATAGTGAAAGTTTGCCTTCTTCCTTGCCAATTTTGGATGCCTTTTATTTCTTTTTGTTGTCCGATTGCTGAGGCTAAGACTTCTAGTACTTTGTTAAATAGTAATGGTGAGAGTGAACATCCCTGTCTTGTTCCTGACCAAAGAGGAAAACCTCCCAGTTTTTCCTCACTGAGGATGATATTAGCTGTGGGTTTTTCATATGTGGCCTTTATGATGTTGAGTTATATTCCTCCGTCCCTACTTTGTTGAGGATGTTTATCAAGAATGGATGCTGTATTTTATCCGATGCTTTTTCTGCATCCTTTGACAGGATCATATGGTTCTTGTCATTTCTTATGTCATCTCTTGTTAATGTGGTATATCATGTTGATTGATTTGTGAATATTAAACCACCCTTGCAGCCCAGGAATAAATCCCACTTGGCTAGGAGTTTATCAATTTTATTAATTTCTTCCAAGAACCAGCTCCTGGTTTCATTGATCTGTTCTAGTGTTTTGTTGCTGTTGCTGTTGTTGTTGTTTCTATATCATTTATTTCTGTTCTAATCTTTATTATTTCCCTTCTTCTGCCGGCTTTAGGCTTCATTTGTTTTTCTTTTTCTATTTCCTTTAAATGTAAGGTTAGGTTGCATACTTGAGATATTTTTTGCTTCTTGAGGAAAGCCTGTATTGCTATATCCTTCCCTCTTATGACTGCTTTTGCTGCATCCCAAAGGTTTTGGACCATCGTGTTTTCATTAATGTTTATTTCCATGTATTTTTAAATTTGTTCTTTAATTTCTTGGTTGACCTATTCATTGTTTAGTAGGATATTCTTTAACCTGCATGTATTTGTGGTCTTTCCAAATTTTTTATTGTTGACTTCAAGTTTCACAGCATTGTGGTCAGGAAATATGCATGGTATGATCTCAATCTTTTTGTACTTGTTGAGGGCTGATTTGTGACCCATTATGTGATCTATTCTGGAGAATGTCCCATGTGCACTCAAAAAGAATGTGTGTTCTGCTGTTTTAGGATGGAATGTTCTAAATATATTTGTTAAGTCCATCTGGTCCAATGTGTCATTTAAAGTCATTGTTTCCCTGTTGATTTTCTGCTTAGATGGTCTGTGCATTGCTGTAAGCAGGGTGTTAGTCCCCTACTATTACTGTGTCATTATCAAAGTTATGTTTGCTATTAATTGCTTTATGTATTCTGATGCTCCCAAGTTGGGGGCATAAATACTTACAATTCTTAGATCTTCTTGTTGGATAGATCCCCCTTTTTATGATGCAGTGCCCTTCTTCATCTCTTGTTACAATCTTTGGTTTAAAATCTAGTATATCTGATATAAGTATTGCTACTCTAGCAATTTTTTATGTCAATTTACATGATAAATTGTTCTCCATCCCCTCACTTTCAGTCTACTAGTGTTAAGTCTGAAGTTAATCTCTTGTAGGCAGCATATGGGTCTTGTTTTTTTATTCATTCTGAACACCCTATGGCTTTTAACTGGAGTGTTTAGTCCATTACTTTTAGAGTGATTATTGATAGATATTAATTTAGTGCCTTGTATTACTTGTTAAGTCATTGTTTCTGTAGATTTTCTCTGTTCCTTTCCATTTTTTATTGCTTTTGGCTTCTTTTGGCTTTTCTCTCCCACTCAGAGTCCCCTTTAATATTTCTTGCAGGGCTGGTTTAGTGATCACAAACTCTTTTAGTTTTTGTTTTTCTGGGAAACTCTTTATCTCGCCTTCTATTCTGAATGACAGTCTTGCTGGATAGAGTATTCTTGGCTGCATATTTTTCCCATTCAGCACATTGAATATATCATACCACTCCCTTCTGGCCCGCCAAGTTTCTGTGGCAAGATCTGCTGCTAACCTTATTTGTCTTCCCTTGTAAGTTAGGAACTTCTTTTGTCTTGCTGCTTTCAGGATTTTTTCTTTATCTCTGGATTTTGCAAATTTAAATATGACATATCTTGATGTTGGCCTGCTTTTGTTGACTTTGATGGGAGTTCTCTGCCTTTCCTGGATGTGGATCTCTATTTCCATCCCAAGACTAGGGAATTTTCAGCTATAATTTCCTCAAATAAACCTCCTGCCTCCTTTCCCTCTCTTCTTCTGAGACTCCTATGATATGAGTATTATTATGCTTTATGGAGTTGCTAAGTTCCCTAAGTCTACATTCATGATCCAGTATTTTTCTTTCCCTTTTCTTTTCAGCTTCATTATTATCCGTAATTTTATCTTCTGTATCACTTATTCATTCCTCTATTTTTTTCCATCCTTGTGGTCATTACATCCAGTTGGTTTCACATCTCAGTTATAGCAACTTTTATTTCAGCCTGACTAGTTTTTAGGTCTTTTGTCTATGTGGTAAGGGATTCCCAGGTGTCTTCTATGCTTTTCTCAAGCCCAGATAGTATCCTTATGATTGTTGCTTTAAATTCTGGATCACACATATTACTTATATCTGTTTCAATTAGATCTCTGGCTATGACCTTTTCTTGTTCTTTCTTTTGGGTTGAATTTCTTCGTCTTGGCATTTGTCTAGGTCTCTGCCTTGTCTGTGTTAAGAAAGCTTGTTATGTTTCCTACTCCTGAGAATAATGGCTTTATAAAGAATAAGTCATATATTGTCCAGGGCCTGGCACTTCAGGAAATGTCTCTGCTGTATGCTGTATGTACTCTGCTGCTCTGTTTTGGCTATTCTTTCCCTCAGGTCAGTTCTCAGAAGAGTTTCTCCTTGACTGTCATGGGGTGTGCTTGGACCTTGGCCAGAGTATGGTGAGTTTTAACTATGTGTGCTCTGGTCTGCTTGTTAAAAGAGACAAAAGAGACTTGATGATATTTCCACTAAAGCTGGATGTGATGCTGGTCTTCTGGGGGAGGGGCCCACAGCACTGGTTCTCAGGCACACTTACCCAAGAAAAGCAGCACCACAGAGTGCAGAGCGGCAGGGTTTGGTGTAAGTGATTTAGGTCACCAACATTGGTGCTGTGCTGCTCACTGAAGTTAGTTTATGCTCAGGAGCAGGGAGGGGAAATGGTGCCCACCAAGCTATTTTGTCCTGGAGAGGCAATGCCACCTTTCCCAGATGCACTCCAAGAAAGGGGAACAGTCTCTCCCAGTGCATCCCAGGGGATCCTCAAATCATGCTGTCTGCTCCTGGACTCTGCCCTCCTTCTTCATAGGAGCACTGCAGCACCCACAGGGCTCCACATTGGCCATACCACAGACCTCTAAAATTCCAGTCTTTGAGCTCCACTCATCGTAAAAACTCATGCATTTCAGCCCCTCTCATATTCCCAGCCAATGGCTTTAGGGAAGTGTTTTCCTTGTGCAATCCCTTATGCACTCCTCTCTCTCTCTCTTTCTCTTTCTCCTCTCTCCATGACCAGGGCTTCCTTTTCTCCACAGCACCTGTGATCTATTTCTCCCCCAAATCACATTTCCACACCTTCTACCTTCCATTATGTGGCCTCTTCTCTCCCTCTACTTATACAGTTTGTTCTGTCATTCCTTGGGTGAATTTCTTGGGTATTCAGAATGATTTGATATTTATCTAGCTGAGTTCAAGGGACCAGGCAAGCCTAGGGTCCTCCTACTACTCTGCCATCTTAGCTCCTCTGATCTAGTCTGTCTTAAAAGATTAAAACCTATTTAAATATTATTAGAAAAAATAACATTTACCTTTATATAATGTATATCTATAATATTTTTAAATTTCCTGTTAAATTATTATTATTATTATTTTATTATTATTATTCCTATTAAATTATTATTATTATAATTTAATATCATTTGTCCTTTTAAACAGCCCAGTAACATTAAACATAATCCCCACACCATGAGGCTTATGGGAAAGATGACTTTGGTGCCATGCAACATGTAGGTAACATTAGTTACCAGTCACAACTGCAATGTGGGCATTTTGTTCTTGGCATTTTCAGCACCCATTTCTCAACTCTTAGAAATCCATGGTATTCATAATTTCATTTTCTAGAAGTTCTGCCTTTTAATTCCACCTTCCTTCTCATACCCCAGTAAAAATTATTTTTCCTCTCATCTAACTGCCATATGCTAGTTTTTGAGCAGAGATGTAGCCCAGACTGGTTAGAAATCCATTCTGGCACTCCCTAGCTATGTGAATGATGTTAGACAAGGTATGGAACCTCTGTAAGACTCATTTTCATCATCAGTACACTAAAGATAATTTAACCATACTATAAGCTTGTTTTGAGGTTTGGATGAGATACTATAAGGAAGGTCCTTATCTTCATAGCTGGCATGTAGGCTTTTAAAATTTAAGTACATTGTTTAAAATAATTCAACTGACTGATCAGCTTCAAACTTTCAGGGTATACTTGCACTTTAAATTTGGAATCAATGGGCTAATTTGTTTCTTATAGGTGCAATAAAAAACAACAAACATTTATATGTGATTATTATGATTTACCTGTAATGTCTTATTTAATCTTCGAACAGTTCTATGAGGGAAGTTACAACAATAGGCCAGTCTTACAGATAAGGAAACTGAGGCACAGACTGCTTAAGTAACTGGCCCAAGATTGTACATCTGACAAGTACCAGAGTTTGGATTCAAAGGCAAGCCATCTGGCTCCAATTCAAATTAAGAATTTTCCCATTTTTTAAAATTTTTTTCTCTATTACCCAAAGGTTTAGGGGGGAAAAAAGTGGAGCAGCAATTTTCTACCATATAATCAGTAATAGGTTGAGTAAAAAAAAATTCTTCAGAGAGGAAGAACAAATGGAAATGTTGACATAAAAGGAAACAAAGGAGGGAGAGCAATGGAGAAAAACAAGAGCTCCCAGTGTTCACCAAAATTCTCAGTTTGGAGAGTTCTTTATTGCAATCAAGACGATAATGAAAACTGAAGACAGAAGAAAGTCACTTTAAAATTGAAAACAAACATACAACAACAACAAATTGGATTTAAACTTTCAAAAATGGGTTTTTCCAGGTAGATAAATCAATACCAGAGTAATATTCCCAACTTGCCCATAAAGCTTCATCATTGAATTAGGATTAGGGACACCAGATCTTTGTTCCTGCTCAGTAGCTTATCACACAGGTGCAATCAATTGTTCCAAGAGGCAAGGTGGCAAAACTAAGGGAAGATCATGCCCAGTGGGAAAGAAACAAAAATGCAAAGAATCTCAAGGCCTAGAGGGTGGGAGTGCTAACATGCAAATGGGCTCAGAACAGTACTTACTAGATATAACAGCAGTCTCCAGCATGGTTTTCATCCTGAATGGGTTGCTAAGGACAATCACCTGAGAGATGTTCTTTTTATAACTGCAGAGAGTAACTAACTTCCCACCTCTGCTTCCTTTATGGCACAGATATAATCACCTTAAAGAGAAACCAAGCAAGAAAGGAAAGAAAAATATGTTCTTAAAATTTTTATAGCATTCTGCCATTTATATATTTCATTTATAAAATGAGCAGGATAGCTGAGATAATTTCTGAGGTTCTTTAAAGTTCTATTGCTCAATGAAAACTTGGAGAATGAGTGACATTCTAGATATCTCTCATAAGGGAAAAAAAGAAATTTTTAGGAAATATATTTAAACAACAAAGATGTTTTTGTAATCTGTACCATTGAGAATTTGGAAACAGTTAAAGTATCAATAAATAAATGTTGAATAATCTATAATATATCCATATTACAAAGGGTTATGTAGCCATTATTTAAAATTCAACTATTATTATGAAGAGGTTATGTAACATAAACAAATGCTTGAATTAAAATAAATGGCATAATATACATGTATTTCAAATGATCACATACAATGTAAATTTATACAATGTTTTATGTCAATTACATCTCAATGAAGCTGGGGAAAATTAATGAGAAAAGACTTAAAATTTCATGTACAATATCATCACAATCATGATTGAAAATGCATAGCAAAAAAGATTACATAAACTGTCACTATTGGTTTTCAATGGGTGATAGAAATATGCATGCTTTTTTTCTGTTCTTCTAATTTTTGATTTTATATGAATGTGTTATTTTTATAGAAGTTAAAAATAAAATAAATTTTATTATCACCTATATATATTTGGGGATTTTTTTTCTTCCAAATGTTTTACCTATTTTGTATTGCAGCCAGCACTGGGTCACAGAGAACAAGCAGACTTTGGCCCTGGTGACTACAATTTACACATACTAGAAGCCTTACCTAGGAAATGATTGTATGGACAGTCATGTTACCTGGTGGGACATAGACCAACATATTTGTGATAGAGACCCCAAAGATCACCTCCAATATGCTTCTCTCACTCTGTGAAAACTTATTCATTTGTTAATGGCAAGATTCCTGCTGATGCAATATGAAATCATTTTACCAGACATCACACATCCTTCATGACAGTAAAATGTTCTGAGGACATTTTTTCTTTTACTATACTCTAGGCTGTATCAATTTTTAGCCAGGAACACAATACAAATTCATTAGTGCCACACTTTGCCTTTATGTAAGCAAATATACAAAGTAATATTTGTTTACCTTCCCATTAACTTATTTTCATTTTTGAAAAGCTACTTCTGGCTTCATTAGAGAAAAGCACAAAACAAAACATAAATTTTGTCACCATTCAGATCTTTGAAGAACTTTCAAACCATCAATGTGCAGATGGTTTGATAAATACTAATGAACTTCAATAGAGGGAAAATACCATCAATCACTAATTTGCTAAGTTTTGGTAGCCAACTCCGTTTGCCCTCTAGGGAGCAAGAGATGTGACTCCAAGAGGAGTAGGGAGATGTGAATACATAACTTCCAGTCTCAAAACCATATTCCCTGGCAGCCATTGTGGGTTTGTTCTAAACCCTATGCACCAGCAATCTCGATCTTGGAAAATCCTGCCTGGCACCAATCAAGCAACAGGAGATGGTCTCTTGTTTGCCCAAGCAGAGCTTTGAGAAAGATCAAGCATCCTAACTGTGCACTGCTTCTGCCCACATCCAGCGGCCTTCTCAGACTTACTGAAAGCTCAAATCAATTGCCAAGAAAAGCCTTCAGGGTTCAATTAAGAGCAATGTTGGAAAATACTTAACAAAAACCAATCTCCTAAACCAGCACAGAATGTGAAAATTCTGGACACTGTGGGCAATATATTTTGCCAGATCCTTGTGATTATGTTTGGTGTATAATTGGGACTTCTTCACCAAAAAAGTTTGGCCCACTGTTGAAATAGGAAGGTGTACAAGACTCTAAGGTCCACCCCAAGTAACCCAGGTTACAAAAGAACAGGAATTACTTTAAAAAAGAAATAAGTTCTTACTGAACCAATATTCCCAAACCCATAGCTTTCAGACACAATTTCAGGAATATTTACCTTTGAGATAATCATCTTTTTTTTTTAGAACAGACTTGAATTAACTAAAAAGCAAGCATCTTGAAATCATAAAATATTAGAGCCAAAAGTAGTCTTAAATATTATTTAATCCAACTTCTTTATTTTCTTATGAAGCCACCAAGACCTAATGAGTTTTAATGACTGACCTAACATAATACAGCTTATCAGGGTCTGAGCCATGGAAATGATATCTCATATAGAAATATAACTTTAGGATTCTCAGGCACTTTTTCATCCAATGGCTCATTTGATCCTCAGCTATCTCAAAGGCAGGGTGGCAGTGACTAGTCAATGGGTCAGTTCCTTTATTTCTGACACACTTTCAAGAAAAATGACCTGTCACTTGAGAGGAGAAAAGAGTTCAAAAACTGAAAAATGTTCCTCTCAATTCAATTTTGTTGGTGCATTTATTATATGTTAGGATATCCTATGTTCTTATTTATGTTCTGTCTCAGAATCATACCAAGTTGGATAACCACCTAACAGTGAACTCTGCTAAAGTAGGAGGGATTCAGATTTTGAAAGGGAAAACCCTTATAATTTTTATTAATTGAAGAACAAAATAGAATTTTTTCCTTTATTTATTTTTTTGAAGATTTTATTTATTTATTTGACAGAAAGAGGAAGTGCATAAACAGGGGGAGCAGCAGATGGAAGAAGAGGAAGAACCAGGCTCCCCACTGAGCAGGGAGCCCAATGTGATGTGGGGCTCGATCCCAGGACCCTGGGATCATGACCTGAGCTGAAGGCAGATGCTGAACCCACTGAGCCACCCAGGCTAGAATTCTTTCCTATACAAGGAGGAGTTTTTTAGAGTTAGGCAGACACTCACCTTTTGGTAAGAACTGAAGCATAGTCTTTTCTGGAATTGGGGATAAGGCCCGTCTTGAACTTGAACATCCCTCAGTTCCTGGAAGTTAGGATTCATTGGCTGTATTTTCTTCAGTTCAATAGGACAGTTTTTATTTTTGGCCTTAATACTTCTCAGAAATATTTTGATTCTGAAATTCATTAAAGTTTCAATTCACCTGAAAGTTGACTAGAGTAGCCATGATATTATCTATCAAGTGCAGAAATTAAATTAGGCCTAGCCTGAGACTCATTCTAAGTATGATTAATGTGACTTCCACTACTTTCCCATTTCCTCTCTAAGGACTGCTGTGGAAAGCAAGACTACATTAATGCCTAAATAAACAGAAGCTTTCTTTCTTCATTCCACCTTTAAACATCATAGTTTTAGAATGTATTGATTAAAAACATTTTAATCATACTTAAAGTGATGTCTTTAACTCTTACCCAAATAAAATAATAACATTCTCTAATGCCTGGTTAAACTCTTTTCTTCCAAAAGCTACTACCTAAACAGCCAGACTGGAGTAAATCAACAATTCTGTGCTTTACACAGAAGGAGAACTAGAACGTACACTGAGTCAAACTTGAATAACCAGAGAAGTTTAATGAAATTAGGTACAGATGTGGGATTGCAAACATTCATGTTGCTCAAATCTGGCATGATATAGTATGTGGCATTAAGCTTCCCTAATTTGGAAGTTTTGTTATTACCAATCCTTGTTAAATTATGTGAGGTATAATTGGTCCATGGCTCACAGTACTATCAGTTGTCTCTTTTGGCCCATGTGTCTTCAAATATACTTCATAAGAGATAATGATAAAGAGGATATAGGCTGAGGGGCACTAAACAAAAGCTTCACTTTTCACATCAAGATCACCAGTCATGAAAAGCTTTTCAATCTGATTTTAATGTTCAGTAGATAAACTGAGAGAATTTTTTGCTTGGTTTTTTTGTTTGTTTGTTTGTTTAGGGAAAAAAAAATGGGCCTTTATCACACTTCTAAATTGCAATGTCTGTGCTTCTATGTAGGCTAGATAAGTCTGTCCACATCCATAAATAAATAAATAATAATCCATATAAAATACCAAAATCTGTCTGTTTTCCTCCTCTCAAATTTATACCTGGACCAAACTATAAAGAACCCTGAGTCATTTATCTAGAAAGGAATCTTTAAAAGCATATCAACTGCATTCCCATTTAATTCTTCCAGTCAAGCTTGACTCAAGGCATTTTGAACAGTCTAGCTAATTATCATTTCCACATGACAGATGTGGTAGCAGTCTTTTCTATGCATTTCTTCCTTCCACATTTCATAGTCTGTGACTATTTTTTAAATATTTCTAACATATAGTATTGTCGAGGAAAGAAAAAGAAAAAGAGTACAAGGAGTCTCATGGTTGTGTCTTTACACTCATACCTGATTTTTATTTTTATGTATACGTAGTCCACTGGACTTCAGTTACAGTGAGCATTACATGTCCTGACCCCTCTATTAATAATATACTGCCTAAAGTTAAAAATATTTCCAATTAAAAAATCTAATATTGGATAAAAACTAATGAAGAAAGATAAATTTCCTGTTGCATCGCCTTGGACTGGAGAGATTTCCAAATTCAAAATCTAATATTGAAGAAAAATTAATGAAAGGAGAGATTTAAAACTCTTCCTGAATATAAAGCTAGAATGTTAGGTGAACTGTGCAACTCGCTCGATAACAAGTCCAAACTACTATCACTTTTAATCTATGTAAGTGCTTGAGCACTCCATTTTTAAAGGAGTCTAATTTTAAAAATAAAGGTTGGGGGGCACTTAAAAGCAATTTAAATGTTTACTTAAGTTTCTCAAAGTGTTTCCAAAGAGAATCCCACTCATAATATACAGCAAAAATGTCTCTAAAAGCTTTCTTCATCCCCTTTTCTCCCAATGTTCCAAATATCTGCCCCAATATTCTTTATTCCTTCTGCGAAATATCCACAAACTCTGCTTCAAAATGTGACAGCCCACGCTTTTTCTTTTTGGCCTTTACACATCTTTTCTCTGATAAACAGGATGCTATACACAGTAGAGAAAGGACTGGTAGAAGTTTAACTTTTAAACATCTTGTAAGACAATACCTGAGTCCCTTACCAAGTCTGCCCAAAGAAGATATTCTACTGGCTGCTGAGACAAACTCTCATTCAACTTTTCTATTTGGATCCCCACAATTCTATGGAAATTCAAACCAAGCAATTTCAACTCACGCTACTGGCTCTGACTATCTAAGGCTTGGATTTCAAGGTTTCAAAAACAAGGCTTTGGTGCCAGCTTGTCCCATGGCCGGAAGAAAAGCAAATGAAGCTACAGAGACATGCCAGTTCTAATTCAACTTCCGGCTCAGCAACCCAACCCTGGTATGAAAACAAAAACAAAAACAAAAACCCAAAACCCAAATCTCTCCTGTATTAACCAACAAAAAACGCCTTCTCCTACATTCTCCTGCCCCCCAAAAAGAAGCCTTCAGAATTCTTCTAAACCCAGCTGGTCAATGTAATCAACTTCTCAGATGGAGGTCTGTGAATCCCTGTGTCTTTTCAGGGCTAGACAGCATGGCAGGGACACAGCCTCAGTGGCAAAACGTATGTGTGGGTATAGGGGAGAACAAAGGTAATTGAGCTTTGGTTTAGAATATAAAACTCTAATCCCAAAGACAGAATATTTACCTAATTGAATCTAACTGCTTTAGCAGGGCCTTTTGGGTAGAAATGCTTTCACTGCTACGCTGTGCCTCCATAATTGATTTAACATGCATTGGGATGGGCGCTAAAAGCCCTGAATGCTGAACTTAGTCTGGTTAACCGAAACAGAAACACCAACACAGGATGCAACGCAATGCTGTCAAGTCCAAAATATACAGGACATAGGAAAAATTAAGGAAACACAATAAAGGATTTATCATGCCTTTCGGGCAGGATAAAAGATGTGTGCTAATTTCCAAATAACAGGGTCTTTTCATTTTATGTGCAAATATTTTCTTAACAAAAATTCCAAGAACTAAACTAACTTTGCATTACAGTGACTTCTTATGTGAAGTGTGCTTATGGGAGGAAACAAGCAAATAGCACATAATCAAAAAAGAATGGTTATTTAAGATGAGCTCTGATAAATAATTTGACCTATTTATTAGTCATAGATGTTGATGTGGTAAATGTTCACCAGTCCCAGGACTCCATCCTGCTGAGAATGTTGCTCTATCCTTTCAATTTCAGATGCATGTTTCAGAATATTCCTGACTTAACTCCCATTAACTCCTGTTCTTACTCATTTTTACCCCTAGAACACAGCTTTAAGGTGTCCCTCATAGTTACAGTTCTCATTTGGAGGGAACTGGCAGTTGATACAGAGTTGGGGGAGATGACTAAAGAATGCTTAAAGAGCTATCCAGCCAACTAATAGGCATTATACAGGCAGAGCTAGAATTTCCCAGGAACCTAACTCGTAACTACTCTTATTCTGTGCTCATCAAAAATGAGCCAGCTGAATTTTTTGAATGATATAAGCAAAATAATGGAAACTTTTAGAAACTCAGAATCAGTGCAAAAGAATATATGCCAATTAATCTCCTTAGTTAATCTTTCATTCTTTTTTGTGTTCATCAAAGTGTCCTTGTCCCAAAAGCTTTAAGATAATGTATCATCCTTCATTTAAAAATATGTATGTGTAAACCTATCATCTATATGTAACATATAGTAAGATTGTGCCACACTTGTTCTGTTTATACTAACCTTTTTATTTTCTTATTAATGCTGAAGTATTTTAAAGAATCCCAGATATGTCATTTCATTCCAATATATTTCAGTCTGCATCTCTATAAGTTAAGAAAGATGGTAACAACACTCCCACTCTTAAAAATTTTAACAACAAAATATTTTAAACAAATAGAAAAAAATAAGAATAGAGACCTATGTAGCCAATAGCAAGTAACATAGATGTCAATAATTGGTCTTGCTAGCTTCAGTGTTTTTTCCCAAAAAGTAAATTATTGCAAATACAGTCAAGTTCCCCACTTTTTTTTACTAGTTTTCCAAGTAAATACTGAGTCTTAACCAAAATATTAAAATGCTTTATAATCCAATCCACACCAAATTTTCACCTAAATTCTACAGTTGTTTTTACTTTAATTAGACCTTCAAAACCTCTCCTAGTTATGATCTTTGCCATCAGGTCACTTCTAGAATTATTTTATGAAAGAACTAGACTGTTCCATCAGGCTGTTTTAATTTATTACACTTTGCCTAAATATTTTGGGTTAAGCTTTGTGGTTTATCCCAAGATTGAAAACACCATAATCTTTCTACTAGATATAAGAGATGAAATTAATTAATTTATCATAGCATTAATCTACAGAGACTATCACCATGTCTTTTTTTTTTTTCATAAAAATTTAGATAAATGTAGGGCACCTGGGTGGTTCAGTCAGATGAGCTTCCGACTCTTGGTTTCAGCTCAGGTCATGATCTTGGGGTTGTGGGATCCAATCCCCAGTTGAGCTCTATGCTCAGTGGGGCGTCTGCTTGAGATTCTCTCTCTCCCTTTGTCCCTCCTCCTGCTCATATGTTCTCTTTCTCTCTCTCATTCTCCCTCCCTCAAATAAATAAATCTTTAAAAAAATTAAGATAAATATAATTGATCTTGCCAGGCACTTAATGTAAACTGAGACAAACTAAATACATCTAATTTATTTAATAAGGGGGTATACACCAAACCTGAAAGACTTACCTAGAATGTGGAGATGGATTTATATAAACCTACTTCAAGCTAATAAATGGAATAGGATTGTTTTCTCATCTGTATTTTTTTCTACCCAATGCACCTCCTCATATGTATATTTTTTAATCTATAGGACCTCATTTCTTGTATAAGGAATAGTGAGAGGGGGATGAGATGAGAAAAGAGAAAAGGGGGAATATACCTTGAGATGCAAGTTACTTAGGAATTTAAGTTTTTTTCAACTGAAATACCAACTTTTCTCTATGACTATGGCCAGATATTTGCATTTAAATTTCTCAAAGTTGAGTAAAAAGCAATCAAGTATGAATCCATGATCTCTGAAAATGATGAGCAAATGGTTGACCAAAAAGTCTTTTGACAGCAAAGAATATAGCCAAATGATAAAATCATAAATAATTTAGAATTTTGTTTTGTTTTTCTTTCTCCTTTTCACTTCACCAGGCTGCCATTTGTCTAATTATCATTTGTTTGTTTGTTTTTAGTGTTGTATAATCTGTATATTCTCTTGTTGTTGTTGAAGTATAGTTGACTTCAATATTACATTAGTTTCAGGTATACAACACAGTAATTCAACAATCATATACATTATAAAATGATCATCACAGTAAGTCTAGTTACCATCTGTCACCATAAAAAGCTGATTCTATTCCCCATGCTGTACTTTACATCCCTGTGACTTATTTATTTTATAACTGGAAGCATGTACCTCTTAATCCCCTTCACCTATTTTTCCCATCCACCTCTTCCCTTCTGGCAACCACCAATTTGTTCTCTGTATTTATGAGTCTGTTTCAGTTTTGATTTGTTTGTTTGTTTGTTTTTAGATTCTACATATAATTGAAATCGTATGGTATTTGTCTTTCTCTGATTTATTTCATCTAGTCTAATACCCTCTAGGTTCATCTATATTGTTACAAATGGCAAGATTTCATTCTTTTTTATGGCTGAGTAACATTCCATTACACATCTTCTTTATTCATCTATTTAGGTGGTTTCCATATCTTGGCTGTTGTAAATAATGCTGCAGTAAACATAAGGGTGCATGTATCTTTTCAAATTAGTGTTTCCCTTTATTTGGATAAATATGCAAAAGTAGAATTGCTGGGTCATATGGCATTTGTATTTTTAATTTTTTGAGGAACCTCCATACTGTTTTTCCTAGTGGCTACACCAATTTGCATTCCCACTAACAGTGCACGAGGTTTCCCTTTTCTCCATATTCTTGCCAACACTTGTTAATTTTGTCTTTTTGATAACAGCTATTCTGACAGGTGTGAGATGATATCTCATAGTAGTTTTGATTTGCATTTCCCTCATGATTAGTTACGTTCGGCATCTTTTCATGTGTCTGTTGGCCATCTGTATATCTTTGGGAAAATGTCTATTCAGATTCTCTGCTCACTTTTTAATCAGGTTATTTGTTTCTTTGGTGTTGAGTTATATGAGTTCTTCATATATTTTGGATATTAACACTTTATCAGATATATCATTTGCAAATATATTCTCCCATTTAGTAGATTGTCTTTTCTTTTTTTTAATTTGTTTTATTTTATTTTTTAAAGATTTTATTTATTTATTTATTTGTCAGAAAGAGAGAGAGAGACAGAACACAAGCAGGGGGAGAGACAGGCAGAGGGAGAAGCAGGCTCCCTGCCGAGCAAGGAGCCCGTTGTGGGACTTGATCCCAGGACCCTGGGATCATGACCCGAACCGAAGGCAGCCGCTTAACTGACTGAGCCACCCAGGTGTCCCTAGATTGTCTTTTCATTTTGTAGTTTCCTTTACTGTACATAAGTTTTTTAGCTTGATATAGTCTCAATTGCTTATTTTGCTTTTGTAGCCCTTGCCTGAGAAGACAGATCCAAAATAATATTGCTAAGACCAGTGTCCAAAAGTTCACTGCCTATATTTTCTTTTAAGAGTTTTATGGTTTCAGGTTTTACATTGAAGTATTTAAGCCATTTTATTTTTGCATATGGTGTAAAAAAGTGATTCAGTTTCATTCTTTTGCATGTAACTGTCCAGTTTTCCCAATACCATTTATTGAAGAGACTGTCTTTTCCCCATTGTACAGTCTTGCTTCCCTTGTTATAGATTAATTTACCATATGCCTGTGTGTTTATTTTGGGGTTTTTTATTCTGTTCTATTGATCTTTATGTCTGTTTTTGTGCCAGTACCATACTGTTTTTATTACTATAGCTTTGCAATATAGTTTGAAGTCTGGGAGTGTGATACCTCCAGTTTTGTTCTTCATTCTCAAGATTGCTTTAGCTATTCAGGGCTTTTGTGATTCCATACAAATTTTAAGATTATTCTAGTTCTGTGAAAAATGTTATAGATATTTTGATGGGGATTGCATTGAATCTTGGATTTCTTTGGGTAGTTTGGACATTTTAACGATATTAATTCTTCCAATCCCTGAGCATGGTATATATATCTTTGTATTTGTTTATGTCATCTTTAATTTCTTTCATCAGGGTTTTATAGTTTTCAGAGTACAGGTCTTTCACCATTTTGGTTAAATTTACTCCTAAGTATTTTATTATTTTGTTATAGTTGTAAATAGTATTGTTGTCTGAATTTTTCTTTTTAATACTTTGTTGTTAGTGTATAGAAATGTAAAAGATTTCAATATATTAATTTTGTAAACTACACCTTTACTGAATTTATTTATCTAACTCATTTTTTTTTTATGAGAGGGACAAATTGTACCTGGTCTACTTACATCCTAAGTGAAAGGAGGAGATTAGTTCAGTTAAATAAGGCACTTATAGAAAAGCAGAGTATTGGTGTAGAATGGGCAGACATTGGTAGATTAAGAAAACAATATGACCACTAACATGAAAAGTGTATGCTCTGAGAATTTCAGATGATGTTACCGGCCAGTAGAGGTAGACAGTTATATTTGAAGGGTGAGGAAAATCTGCAAACCCACTTCTATTTAGCCAGTTAGCCCAGGAAGGATCTAGCCTCACCTCTAATATGCTGTGAAGCACTCACTGTATCTACTATCACCACATCAACTACTTCCCCAATTACCAATGGTTGATCCCTGTGGTTTAACTTCAGTTACCAGAAAGAAGGAGAATCCAAAGATAGCCACAGTTCCAGTAAGAGAAGCAAATCTTTCTAATTACTTAAGCTTTCTCTCTATGCCATCATATAGTCTGCTAATTTAGACACTACATTGCAAAAAAAAAAAAAAAAGAAGACTAAAGATCTGCATGTGTAGCTCTCTAACATTCTTTTCTTGGTATTCAGAAGTTAAGCTTAGGGTATCCTGTGCTGTTATAAGTCATCTAAATATTCCTAAGTCTGGTCCTCCTCCCTCCACATAAAAAAAAAAAACAAAAAAAAACACATTTTTTTATCTCCAACCAGTCATCTTGATGAAACAGTGTTCAGGATAAACAGATTTCATCAGATTTTACCTGATACTACAATGAGTTTTATTTTTAGAATTTTCAAATGTATCCAATTAAAAATAGGTGAATGCTCCATAATTTTATTCTTACAATTCACAGTATTCTACAGGAGAAAAAGTACCAAAGAGGAAATCAGAAGAGGTGTTTGATAATAAGTCTCCCACTAACTAGTCTTTGCATCTCTAGGTTTCACTTATCTGCAAACTGAAAGGACTGGATTACATGACTTACAAATTACTTTTATTATCTTCTGATATGCAAGAGTTGCATTTATACTTCATGATGTAATCTTCATGTCCCTTTTCATATGTATACTATAGTTTTTTTACCTAACAAGTGTCTATCTACTTTTTTTAAAATAACATATAATGTATTATTTGTTTCAGGGGTACAGGCCTGAGTTCACAGCACTCAGCATAGCACATACCCTCCCCAATGTCCATCACCCAGCCACCCCATCCCCAGCAACCCTCAGTTTGTTTCCTGAGATTAAGAGTCTCTTATGGTTTGTCTCCTCTCTGGTTTTATCTTGTTTCATTTTTCCCTCCCTGCCCCTATGATCCTCTATCTTGTTTCTCAAATTCCTCATATCAATGAGGTCATATGATAATTGTCTTTCTCTAATTGATTTAGTTTGCTTAGCATTATACCCTCTAGTTCCATCCACGTCACTGCAAATGGCAAGATTTAATTTTTTGGTGGCTGCATAATATTCCATTGTGTGTGTATATATATATATATATATATATCACATCTTCTTTATCCATTCATCTGTTGATGGACATCTAGGCTCTTCCCATAGTTTGGCTATTGTGGACATTGCTGCTATAAACATAGGGGTGCATATACCACTTCAGATCACTACATTTTTATCTTTGGGGTAAATACCCAGTAGTGCAATTGCTGGGTCACACAGTAGCTCTCTTTTCAACATTTTAAGGAACCTCCATACTGTTTTCCAGAGTGGATGCACCAACTTGCATTCCCATCAACAGTGTAGGAGGGTTCCCCTTTCTCCACATCCTTGCCAACATCTGCCCTTTCCTGACTTGTTAATTTTAGCCATTCTGACTGGTGTGAGATGGTATCTCATTGAGGTTTTGATTGGTATTTCCCTAATGCTGAGTGATATTGAGCACTTTTTCATGTGTCCATTGGCCATTTGGATGTCTTGTTTGCAGAAATGTCTGTTCATGTCTTCTGCCCATATCTTGATTGGATTATTTGTTCTTTGGGTGTTGACTTTGATAAGTTCTTTATAGATTTTGGATACTAGCCCTTTATCTGATATGTCATTTGCAAATATCTACTCCCATTCTGTCGGTTATCTTTTGGTTTTGTTGACTGTTCCCTTTGCTGTGCAAAAGGTTTTATCTTGATCAAGTCCCAATAGTTCATTTTTGCCCCCGCTTCCCTTGCCTTTGGCGATGTTTCTAGGAAGAAGTTGCTGTGGATAAGGTCAAAGAGGTTGCTGCCTATGCTCTCCTCAAGGATCTTGATGGATTCCAGTCTCACATTGAGGTCTTGCATCCATTTTGAGTCTATTTTTGTGTGTGATGTAAGGATATGGTCCAGTTTCATTTTTCTGCATGTGGCTGTCCAATTTTCCCAACACCATTTGTTGAAGAGACTGTCTTTTTTCCATTGGACATTCTTTCCTGCTTTGTCGAAGATTAGTTGACCATAGAGTTAGGGTCCATTTCTGGGCTCTCTATTCTGTTCCATTGATCTATGTGTCTTGAAGTCCAGAATTGTGATGCCACCAGCTTTGCTTTTCTTTTTCAACATTCCTCTGGCTATTCGGGGTCTTTTCTGGTTCCATACAAATTTTAGGATTATTTGTTCCATTTCTTTGAAAAAACTTGGTAGTATTTTGATATGGATTGCATCAAATGTGTAGATTGCTCTAGGTAGAATAGAAATTTTCACAATATTTGTTCTTCCAATCCATGAGCATGGAACATTTTTCCATTTCTTTCTGTCTTGCTCAATTTTTTTCATGAGTGTTCTATAGTTTTCTGAGTACACATTCTTTGCCTCTTTGGTTAGATTTATTCCTAGGTATCTTATGGTTTTGGGTGCAATTGTAAATGGGATCGACTCCTTAATTTCTCTTTCTTCTGTTTTGTTGTTTGTGTATAGAAATGCCACTGATTTCTGTGCATTGATTTTGTATCCTGCCACTTTACTGAATTCCTGTATGAGTTCTAGCAGTTTTGGGGTGGAGTCTTTTGGGTTTTCCTCATAAACTATCATATCATCTGCAAAGAGTGAGAATTTGAGTTCTAATTTGCCGATTTGGACACCTTTTATTTCTTTTTGTTGTCTGATTGCTGAGGCTAGGACTTCTAGTACTATGTTAAACAACAGTGGTGATAGTGGACATCCTTGCCGTGTTCCTGACCTTAGGGGAAAAGCTCTCAGTTTTTCCGCATTGAGAATGATATTCGCTGTGGGTTTTTCATAGATGGCTTTTATGATATTGAGGTATGTGCCCTCTATCCCTACACGGTGAAGAGTTTTAATCAAGCAAGAATGCTGAACTTTGTCAAATGCTTTTTCTGCATCTATTGAGAGGATCATATGGTTCTTGTTCTTTCTTTTATTAATGTATTGTATCACATTGATTGATTTGTGGATGTTGAACCAACCTTGCAGCCCAGGAATAAATCCTACTTGGTCATGGTGAATAATCCTTTTAATTTACTGTTGGATCCTATTGGTTAGTATTTTGGTGAGAATTTTTGCATCCATGTTCATCAAGGATATTGGTCTGTAATTCTCCTTTTTCTTGGGGTCTTTGCCTGGTTTTCGGATCAAGGTAATACTGTGGCTGAGGTCAAAGAGGTTGCTGTCTGTGCTCTCCTCAAGGACCTTGATGGATTCCAGGCTCACATTGAGGTCTTTCATCAATTTTGAGTGTATTTTTGTGTGTGGTGTAAGGAATGCCTCACAAAATGAGTTTGGAAGTTTTACTTCCATTTCTATTTTTTGGAACAGTTCCAGAAGAATAGGTATTAATTCTTCTTTAAATGTTTGGTAGAAATCCCCAGGGAAGCCATCTGGCCCTGGGCTCTTGTTTGTCGGGAGATTGTTGATTACTGCTTCAATTTCCTTAGTGGTTATGGGTCTGTTCAGGTTTTCTATTTCTTCCTGGTTCAGTTTTGGTAGTTTATACATCTGAGGAAATGCATCAATTTCTTCCAGATTATCTAATTTGCTGGTATATAGTTGCTCATAATATGTTCTTATACTTGTTTGTATTTCTTTGTTGTTGGTTGTGATCTCTCCTCTTTCATTCATGATTTTATTTGGGTCATTTCTCTTTTCTTTTTGATAAGTCTGGCCAGGGGTTCCTCAATCTTATTAATTCTTTCAAAGAACCAGCTGCTAGCTTCATTGATCTGTTCTACTGTTCTTTTGGTTTCTATTTCATTGATTTCTGCTCTGATCTTTATTATTTCTCTTCCCAGGTTGCGTTTACGTTTTATTTGCTGTTCTTTCTCCAGCTCCTGTAAGTGTAGGGTTAAGTTGTTTATTTGAGACCTTTCTTATTTCTTGAGAAAGGCTTGTATTGCTATGTACTTTTCCTCTTAGGACCGCCTTTGCTGCATCCCAAAGATTTTTAACAGTTGAGACCTGATTTGTGACCTAGGATGTGATCTATTCTGGAGAATGTTCCATGGGCACTAGAGAACAATGTGTATTCTGTTGCATTGGGATGGAATGATCTGAATATATCTGTGAAGTCCATCTGGTCCAGTGTGTCATTTAAAGCCTTTATTTCCTTGTTGATCTTTTGCTTAGATGATCTGTCCATTTCAGTAAGGAGGGTGTTAAAGTCCCCTACTATTATTGTATTATTGTCAATGTGTTTCTGTGATTTTGTTATTAATTGGCTGATATAATTGGCGGCTGCCATGTTAGGGGCATAGATATTTGCAATTGTTATATCTTCTTGTTGGATAGACCTTTTAAGTATGATGTAATGTCTTTCTTCATCTCCTATAATAGTCTTTGGCTTCAAATCTAATTTGTCTGGTATAAGGATTGCCACCCCAGCTTTCTTTTGATGTCTATTAGCATGGTAAATCGTTTTCCACCCCCTCATTTTCAACCTGGAGGTGTCTTTGTGTCTAAAATGAGTCTCTTGCAGACAGCATATCGATGGGTCTTGTTTTTTTATCCAATTTGATACCCTATGTCTTTTGATTGGGGCGTTTAGCCCATTTACATTCAAGTAACTATTGAAAGATATGACTTTAGTGCCATTGTATTGCCTATAAGATGACTGTTACTGTATATTTTGTCTATTCCTTTCTGGTCTATGTTATTTTAGCCTCTCTCTTTGCTTAGAGGACCCCTTTCAATATTTCTTGTAGGGCTGGTCTGGTGTTTGCAAATCCTTTTAGTTTTTGTTTGTCCTGGAAGTTTTTATCTTTCCTTCTATTTTCAATGACAGCCTAGCTGGATATAGTATTCTTGGCTGCATATTTTTCTCTTTTAATGCTCTGAATATATCACCAGTTCTTTCTGGCCTGCCAGGTCTCTGTGGATAGGTCGGCTGCCAATCTAATGTTTCTATCATTGTAGGTTACAGACCTCTTGTCCCAAGCTGCTTTCAGAATTTTCTCTTTGTCTCTGAGACTTGTAAGTTTTACTATTAGATGTCAAGGTGTTGAATTACTTTTATTGTTTTTGGGGGGGGTTCTCTGTGCCTCCTGGATTTTGATGCCTGTTTCCTTCCTTCCCCAAATTAGGGATGTTCTCTGCTATAATTTTCTCCAAAATACTTTCTGCTCCCCTCTCTCTTTCTTCTTCTTCTGGGATTCCAGTGGTTCTAATATTATTTTGTCTTATGGTATCACTTCTCTCTCGAATTTTCCCCTTGTGATCCAATAGTTGTTTATCTCTTCTCAGCTTCTTTATTCTCCATCATTTGGTCTTCTATATCACTACATCTCTCTTCTGTCTCATTTATCCTAGCAGTTAGAGCCCCCATTTTTCATTGCACCTCATTAATAGCCTTTGTGATTTCAACTTTTATTTTTATTTCTCCAGAAAGGGAGTCTCTAGTATCATCTATGCTTTTCTCAAGTCCAGCTAGTATCTTTATAATCATCATTCTGAAATCTGGTTCTGACATCTTACTAATGTCCATATTGATTAGGTCCCTGGAAGTCGGTACTGCCTCTTCTTTTTTGTTTGTTTGTTTGTTTTTTTGAGGTGAGTTTTTCCATCTTGTCATTTTGTCCAGAGAAGAACAGATGAATGAGAGAACAAAATGCTAAAAGGGTAACAATAACCCCAGAAAAATATACACTAAACAAATCAGAAGAGACCCCAAACAAGGTAGGGGGGCAGGGAAGAATATGATCAGGCTGGTGAATATAACAGAGCCACATACTCAATTTTTGGTGTATTTTGTTCTGTTAGAAGAAACTGGCTCCCAATATTTTAAAGAAAGAAAAACTTATATATATACTAAAATAAGGGTAAATACAATGAAGGGATGAAATATGATTGTAAAGATTATGATACAGAAACCATGAAAGCACTACAAAAACACAATCTACCTCTCAACTTTCTTCTCATCAGAAATACAAGCTTAGCAGAGGGAATAGAAAAAAAATCCACTTTCCAGTTTCTTCCTGGAAGGTGACTATTACACACTCGTCCAGTTGTTGCCTGATGCTACATCTTCCAACTGGCCTGCATCCAGGTGCTGAACTTGACTTCTCCCCTTTGGGACATGATGGGTCTTGGCATACTCTCAACTACATGAAGGCACTAAAAATAAATGAGGCAGCTTGGACAAGCACAGAGTTTGTGAGACAATCAAGAGCATGGGCCAGGCTACCTGACAAGGTTTATCTCCTACATGAAACCACTCTGTCAAGAACAAAGGTAAAAAATTCAATAGAGGTGTTCAACAGCAGACCACATCAAGTGGAAGAAGGGATCAGTGAGCTGGAAGAAAGGGCAGTGGAATTCATTCATTCAGAGGGGCAAAAGGAAGAAAGAATGAAAAAGAGTGAAGATAACTTAAGGGACTTATGGGATACCATAAAGCAATCAATATTTGCATTATAGAAATCCCAGAAGGAGAAAAAGGGACAGAGAGCTTTTATGAAGTAATAATGACTGAAAATTTCCCTACCCCAGCAAAACAGAGATCCAGATCAAGAAAGCCTAGGGATCTTAAAATAACATGAAGCCAAAGAGACCCACACCAAGAGAAACATTAAAATTCAGTAGCCAAAAAATAGAGACAAGGAGATAATATTGAAAATAGCAAGAGAAAAACAACTTGTTATATACAGGGAAACCCCTGAAAGACTATATGCAGATTTTTTCAGCAGAATCTTTGCAGGCCAGAATAGAGTGGCATGATGTATTCAAAATGCTAAAAGAAGAAAAAAAAACTGCCATTCTCAAGTACTCTTTCTGGCATAATTGTACTTCAGAATTGAAGAAGATATAAAGAGTTTTACAGACAAGGACAAGGAAAAGCTACAGTTTATCACCACTAGACCAGCTTTACAAGAAATGTTAAAGGGATTTCTTAAAGCTGAAGCAAAAGGATGATAATTAGTAATAGGAAAACATATGAAAGTAAATTCTAGTGGTAATGGTAAATATACTATAAACAGAATAGTTTAATAGTATCATGGTGGTAGGAAAATCACTTATAACTCTGCTATAATGGTTAAAAAATAAAAGTCTTAATAAATAATCATAATGGCAATAATTTGTTGATGGGTACACAATGCAAAAAGATGTAAATTGTGGCATCAAAAACATAAAATGTTAGGGGGCTATAAAAATGTACAGCTTTTCTATGTGTTCAAAGTTATTTTCCATTTAAAATAGTCTATTATAAATAAAATATGGTTTTTGTAAGTCTCATGATAACCAAAACAAAAACCTATAGTGGATACACAAAAGAGAAAGAAAAATAAATCAAAGCATACCATTATAGGAAATTATCAAGTCACAGAAAAAGAAAGAGAGGAAGAAAGGCATAAAGAAATTAAAAATAATCAGAAAGCAATTAGCCAGTTAATTTAAATGACAATAGTAAGTCCACAATTATCAATAATTACTTTAAATATAAGTGTACTAAATTCTCTAATCAAAAGATTTAGAGTGGCTGGATGAATTAAAAAAATAAGACCCAACTGTATGCTGCCTATGTGAGACTCACCTCAATTTTGCAGACACAAGTAGATTGAAAGTGAAGGAATGGAAAGCAGAGGTAGCTGTACTTCTATCAGACAGAATAGATTTTAAGCCAAAGACTATATATAACAAGAGACAGAGAAGGTCATTATATAATTATAAAGGGATCAACTCATCAAGAGGCCATAACATTGTAAATATTTATGCACTGAATATAGGAGCACCTGAATATATAAAGTAAATATTAACAAATCTGAAGGGATAAATAGAGAGCAATACAATAGTGTAGGGGACTTCAGTACTCCACTTTCAACAATGGATAAATCATCAAGACAGAAATTCAATAAGGAAACTTTGGACTTACACTATATATTGGACCAGATGGACTTAATGGACATTTTGAGAACATTCCATTCAATAGCAGAATGCACATTCTTCTTAGATACATGTTAACATTCTCCAGGACAGATCATATGTTAGGCCCCCAAAGCAGACTTAATAAGTTTAGGAAGAATGAAATCATATAAAGCATCTTTTCCCACAACATGGTATGAAACTAGAAAGCAATTGCATGAAGAAAACTTGAATATTCACAAGTTTGTGGAGATCAAACATGTTACTGAACAACATGTAGGTCAAAGGAGAAATCAAAAGAGAAATAAAAAAATATTGAGACAAATGAAATTGGAAATACAGCATACCAAAACATGTGATGCAACCAAAGGCATTCTAAGAAGGAAGTTTACAATGATAAATGCCTACATCAAGAAACAAGAAAGATCTCAAATAAGCAACTTAACACCTCAAGGCAGTAGGAGGAAATAAATAACAAACTAGACATAAATGAAGTAGAGATTAAAAAGAAAATAGAAAAGATCAATGAAACTAAAAGCTGGGTTTTTGAAAGATAAAAAAAATAGATGAAACTTTAGCTAGACTTGAAGGTTCCCTTTTCTCCACATCCTGGCTAATACTTGTTATTTCTTGTCCTTTGATACTAGCCATTCTAACAGATGTGAGGTGCTGTGAGGTATGGTTTTGATTTGCATTTCCTTGATGATTAGTAATATTGAGAATCTGTTGGTCACCTGTATATCTTCTTTGGAAAAGTGTCTATTCAGGTTCTCCACCAATTTTTTAAAAAGATTTATTTATTTGAGAGAGAGAGAGAGCAGTGGGGAGGGGAAGAGGGAGAGAGAGAGAGTCTCAAGCAGGCTCTGTGCTGAGTGTGGAGCCCGATGCAAGGCTCAATTTCACGACCTGAGATCATGACCTGAGCTAAAACCAAGACTCAGATGTTTAACCAACTGCACCCCCCAGGCACCCCCTCCACTGGATTTCTTAAATCAGATTATTTGTTTTTTTCCTCTTGAGTTGTATGAGTTCTTTTTATATTTTAGATATTAACCCCTTAATGGATATATGCAGGTTGCCTTTTCATTTTGTTGATGATTTCTTTTGCTGTGCAAAAGCTTTTTAGTTTGATATAGTCCCAGTTGGTTATTTTTGCTTTTGTCGGCTTTGTTTTAGGAATCAGATCCAAAAGTTCATCACCAATACTTATGTCAAGGAGCTTACCACCTATGTTCTCTTCTAGGAGTTTTATGGTTTTAGGTCTTGCATTCAAATCTTTAATCAATTTTGAGTTAATTTTTGTGTATGGTGTAGGATAGTAATCTATTTACATTCTTTTGCTTGTGGCTGTCTAGTTTTCTCAATACCACTTATGGAAGTCACAGTTCTTTTCCCATTGTCTATTCTTAGCTACTTTGTTGCAGATGAATTGACCATTCATTCTTAGGCTAATTTCTGGACTCTCTATCCTATTTCATTCATCTACATGTCTGTTTTTATGCTAATATCATACTGTTTACATTACTGTGGGTTTGTAATATAGGTGGGAATGTAAATCAGTGCAGCCATTATGGAAAACAGTATGGAGGTACCTCAAAAAATTAAAACTAGAACTACCATGTGATCAAGCAATTCCATTTCTAGCTATTTATCTGAAAAAACAAAAACGCTAATTTGAAAAGATATATGCACTTCCATGTTCACCGTAGCATTATTTACAATAGCCAATATATGGAAACAACCAGAGTGTCCACGGATAGATGAAGAGATAAAGAATATAATATCACTCACACACACACACACACACACACACACACACACACACACACACACACTGGAAAACTACTCCGTTATAAGAAAGAATTGAATATTGCCATTTGCGACAACATAGATGGATCTTGCTTGAGAGCATTATATTACGTGAAGTGAGTCAGACAGAGAAAGACAAATGTGATATGATTTTACTTATATGTGGAACCTAAAAAAAAAAAAACCCAAATTAAAACAAAACAATATAAAACAAAAACCAAGCTCATAAATACATAGAACAGATTGGTGGTTGTCAGAGGGGACAGGGGTGGGATTGGTGAAGTTGGTCAAAAGGTACAACTTACAGTTATAAAATAAATAAGTCATCAGGATATAATGTACATAATGGTGATGATAGTTTTATATATATGTATAGTGACTATAGTTATATATATAATACTGTGTTGTATATTTGAAAGTTGCTAAGAGAGTAAATCTTAAAAGATCTTACCAGAAGAAAAAAATTGTAACTATGTATGGTAACAGATAGTAACTAGACTTGTTATCATTTCAGTGTACACAAATATTGAATCACTATGTTTTACACCTGAAACTAATATACAGTTTTCAATTTAGAATAATTTGTCTCAAGATTTTTTGATTTTATGATGGTGTGAAGGCAATACATATTCAGTAAATACTGTACTTCAAATTTTGAATTTTGTTCTTTTCTCAGGCTAGTGATATGTGGTACAATACTGTCTCATGATGCTGGGCAGTGGTGGTGAACTGCAGCTCTCAGTCAGCATGCAATCATGAGGGCAAACAACTGATACACTTACAACCATTCTCTACCCATTCAACCATTTTGTTTTTTACTTTCAGTATTCAATATATTACATGATATATTACGTACTTTATTATAAAATAGGCTTTGTGTTAGATAATTTTGCCCAGCTGTGGGCTAATATAAATGTTCTGAGCACATTTAAAGTACACTAGGCTAAGCTGTGATGTTGGGTGGTTAGGTGTATTGAATGTATTTTTAACTTATGATATTTTCAACTTTTGATGAGTTTATCAAGGATGTAACCCTATCATAAGTCAAAGAAGATCTGTGATGTTATATGACAGTTACTCAGTTAATTAAAAGAACTATGAAAATAGAAAATTCAGGGGGATTAAAAAAAATCCTTAGGTAAACTTACCAAGAAAAAAGAAGAGAGGATTTAAATAAAATTAGAAATGAAAGAGGTAACATTATAACTGATATCACACAAATATAAGAAATCATAAGATACTACTTTGAACAATTATATACCAACAAATTAGACAACCTAGAATAAATGTATAAATTCTGAGAAATACATAACCTCCCAAGGTTATGTATATGTATATGAATCAGGAAGAAATAGAAAATCTGAATAGAGCATTTATAAGTAAGGGGATTAAATCAGTAATCAAAAATCTCCCCAAAAAAGAAAAGTCCAGGACCAGAGGGTTTCACTGGTGAATTTTACCAAACATTTATAGATGATTTAATACCAATCTTGTCAAACTCTTTTTAAAAAATAGAAGATAAAGGAATACTTCCAAACTAATTTATAAGGCCAATGTTATCCTGATACCAAAATTAGACAAAGACAGTACTAGAAAAGAAAATTACAGGCCAATATTCCTGATGACCATAGATGCAAAAATTCTCAGCAAAATATTAGTAAATTGAATTTAGCAATACATTAAGGGGATTATACATCATGATCAAGACAGTTTACTCTAGGGATGCAAGGATGGTTCAATATCTGCAAATCAGTCAATATGATACACAGCACTAACAAAATGAAGATAAAAATCATAAAATCATCTCAATAAATACAGAAAGTGCATTTGAAAAAATTCAACAACCTTTCATGATAACAATTCTCTGCAAAGTGGATATATATAGAACATATCTCAACATAATGAAAGCCATATACTACAAGTCTATAGCTAACATCATACTAAATGGCAAAAGGCTGAAAGCTTTCCCTCTAAGATCAGGAACAAGACAAGGATAACCACTCTCACCTCTTACTCAACATAATACTAATAGTCTCAGCCAGAGCAATTAGACAAGAAAAAAAGAAAGACTGAATGAATAGAAAAGGCATCTAAATCAGGAAGAAGTAAAATTGTCTCTATTTGCAGATGTCATATAGCATATATAGAAAAATCTAAGAACTCCATCATAAAACTGCTAGAATATACAAATTTAGTAAAGTTGCATGATACAAAATCAATATATAAAAATCAGTTGTGTTTCTATATGCTAACAATGAACTGTGTGAAAGGGAAATTAAGAAAACAGTCCCATTTACAAGCATCAAAAACAATAAAATGCTTAAGAACAAATTTAACCAAAGAAATGAAAGATCTACACACTGAAAGCTACAAGACATTGAAGAAGACACAAATAAATGGAAAGATATTCCATGCTCATGAATTAGAAGAATTAATACTGTTAAAATGTCCATACTACCCAAAGCCATCTATAGATTCATTGCAATTCCCATAAAACTTCCAATCATACTTCTCCCATAAATAGAAAAAAGAATCCTAAAATTTGTATGGAATCACAAAATCCTAAATAGCCAAAGCAATCTTGAATAGGAAGAACAAAACTGGAACATTACACTTCCTTGCAAACTATGTGACAAAGCTATAGTTAAAAAAACAAACAAAACAAAAAACAAAACAACCACACATAGTATGGTACTGGCATAAAAGTAGACACACAGACTGATCAATGGAACATTATAGAGAGCCCAGAAATAAATCACTGCTTATACAGTCAACTAACATTTGAAAAGGAAGCCAAAAATGCTAAATGGGGAAAGGATGGTCTCTTAAACACACACACACACACACACACACACACACACACACACACACACACGTGCTTAATCTGAGGGACTACAATACCCTTCAACTTATATGTTCCTATAAAAAATTTTCTGTGGCAGTTGAATTACAGCTTTTATAATATTCTTAAAGAAATCTTTAGCTCCATAAAGATTAAGAACAACTGTAGTGGAGTATTGAGCAAATATCTAGATAAGTAAAAGTAAAGAGCATTTTTCTCTGTTACTCAAGACTTTACAGAGCAGGCCCATGAAAATAATCCTTAACCAAATTTTAAAAATAAATGTCTGCAAAGAAAGGCTGGAGAAAACAAAGATGTCTCAAACAAAACTTAGAAAGAATAAAATTTTTAAAAGTTCAGATTCTGCAGACAAAACATTCAGGCTGAATGCCCTCCCTACTGCTCTGGACTTCTAGCTGTTTTTGGATACCTGTCCCAAGGCTTCACATAATTTTTTCCAATGGAATAATCCCAGAAGGACAAAATTAGAAATGTATTTATTATTTTTCTTGGAAAGTTGTTTTTTACATGGAATAAAACTGAGCCACTTTTAAGAGTAGCACGTACCACAAGCAAAAAGCTCAGACCACAAGACTATTTAGGAAGGACCCCCTTTTTTTTAATGAAATTGAAATTCCTCTTGAATGAGAATATCTTTCTTCAATTTAACAGGCTGCTACTCAGCCACCTTTTGGAGAGTTTTGGAAAGTTTAGAAGATATTTCTACACTGAAGCTGTATCTCGTGGATTACCAAGACACCATCAATAAGAGAAAAAATGGGGGTTATTCACTTATACAAGATTCCACAGGAGAATTTTAGGAAAATAACCATTTCCATGCTCAAGAGAGGGGTATATACATTATGTCTTTTGCTTCAAAATGAAATTCAAAGGTATTTTTAGAGGTCTTTATTTGTTAAACCCATATATTTATAGGATCCTATTTACTCAAGAGATTTTTCATATTTTCCTGTAAAGGATGGCATTTTTATTGTTATGTAGAGCTGAAAGATTTTATTTAAATTTTTTTATAAGAGGACTCCTACTTTCCTATATAACACATTCTTGAAAAGGATTGAAAGTCAAACATCTGACCTTTGATAAACAGACATATACAGTATAATTCTGACTCTAAGTCATCTGCATCCTTACCAGCAGTATTGTTAGTCAGCTTAAATTTGCCAATTGTAGTATAAAATAATATCTCTTTGTGATCTTCATTTACATTTTTCTAATTAATACTAAGGATTGGCATCTTATTATAACATGTATAGGCTATTTGCTTTTGCTCTATCATGAAATATCTGTTTGTCTTTTAACTTACCCAATTTAGTTGTTTGTTTTACTTTTTATGCATTCTTTATATTTTAGGCAATGATACCATATTGCACAATTCCAAAGAGCCCATTCTCAAAGGCAGGGGCTGCCAAGAACTCAGAATAGAATGTGATTGTCTGCCTTGAAGTTTTGCGATGCCACCACCCTAATTCTGTATACTAATATTTTCATCCATTTTATATGTTGCAAACATGTTTTCCATGTTTGTGGCCCATAATTTTTTCTGTATTTTTTGTATGGTGCCTTACGATGCCTAGAAGTTCTTAATTTTAATATTCCCTACTTTCTTTTTATGGATAGTTGTTCTGTGTCACATTTGAGAAATCCTTCCCTATACCAATATAAAATATTCTCTTATACTTCCTCTAAACAGTTTAAAGTTTTGCATTTCACATTCAACTCATTTAATCCTGCTCAAGTGGAATTTTGTGCTTTGTGTGAAGTAAGAATCCAATTTCATTTTTTCCATATGTAATAGTTCATAATTATTCCAAAGATATGTCACCTCTATCCTATATCAATTTTTTTATGTGCTAGATTTGTTTCTGGGTTCTCTGGTCTGTTCAGGTCAGTATGTCTATCTGTGCCCCAATATTTCACTATCTTGATTCCAGTAGGTACATAATACATATTAATATCTAGTAGCATAAATCTTTGCCTTATTCTACTTCTTTTTTTTTAAAGATTTTATTTATTTATTTATTTATTTATTTATTTGAGAGACAGAGAGAGCAGAGCAAGGCAGAGAGCATGAGCTGGTGGGAGGAGCAAGGGGGGGGAAGCAGACTCCCTGCTGAGCAGGGAGCCAGTGGGGCTTGATCCTAGGACCCCAGGATCATGACCTGAGCTGAAGGTAGACACTTAACCGGCTGAGCCACCCCACCTTATCTTACTTTTGGGATGACTTAGCTATCTTGGGCATCCACCATTTCTTAGATATTTTAGAAAGAGCTCATCAAGTTCCTCAAAACACCCAGTTGAGTTTTTTAATAGAATTGCATGGGATCTATAGATTAATTTGGGGAAAACTGATAATTTGAAGTCTTGAACTGTTTTCTATAAAAGTCTTACAAATCTTTTGTTAGATTTATTACTAAATATCTTTTTTGTTGCTACTGTAAATGATTTTTATTTTTTAAATATATTTTCAGTTGGTGCTGCTGCATAAACTGCATTTCACTTTGTATTTTTTTCTTTCCAATTGCTCTTTTAAACTCTCCTAACAATTTGTTGATTATGTCCTATATTCTACTTAGCCAATCACATCATTTGTAAATAACAATAGTTTTGTTTCTTCCTTTCCAATGCTTATAGCATTTTTTTTACACAATTCTTTTGTTTCCTTCTCTTACTACACTAGAATTCACTGTACAATGTTGAATAGAAGTGGTGAGAGTGGGCATTTTTGTCTAATGAGACTTGTCACTCTGCTTCCACAAGAAAAGATATCTAATCTATTGACACACTGCATATTAGACACACAGCAAATTAAGAACTCACATTTTGGGAGCACCTGGGTAGCTCAGTCAGTTAAATGTCCAATTCTTAATTTTGGCTCAGGTCATGATCTCAGGGTTCTGAGACTGAAGACTGCATCAGGCTCTGCTCTGGGCATGGAGCTTGCTTAAGATTCTCTCTCTCTCTGGGCACCTGGGTGGCTCAGTTGGTTATGTGGCTGCCTTCGACTAAGGTCATGTTCCCAGGATCCTGGGATCAAGCCCCACATTGGGCTCCCTGCCCAGGAGAGAGCCTGCTTCTCTCTCTCCCTCTGCCTGCCTCTCTGCCTACTTGTGCTCTCTCTCTATCTCTCTGTCAAATAAATAAGATCTTTAAAAAAAAAAAAAAAGATTCTCTCTCTCCCTCTGCCCCCCCCAACTTCTAAAACAATTTTTTAAAAAAGAACTCACATCTTAGATGAGGAGTAGTAATCAAAAAGTATAGCAGTCTGAAGTCAGTTGGCAGAGACACAAAAAGATGAAAATTCCTTTTTATCTTACAACAGCTTCTGAAAACATTGCAGCATTGCAGTTCAATGTGATAATTAATGATTAGAGCAATCTTTCCTTCTCTTTATTCTTTGTTGGTTTCTCCCTCTCTGATAATTCATTAGACTTTTTAAGGATGTACATTTGCACCATTCTCTAGTCATGCTTTCTCCTGAGGTGACCTTATCTGGTCTCATGGCTGTAATCCCACAATGTGCCTAAAACTCCTAAATCTGTATCTCCAACTCTAATCTCTTCTTGAGACTCCTGACTTGTGTAGCCAATTGCTTAACTGACCTCTCTTTTGAATGTCAAATAGGCATCTTCTTCAATCCCTCCCACCTCTTTATGACCCCAGAAAATGGCATCCCTGCCCACCCACCTTTCAAGTGTAAAGCAAATCTAGGAGTTATTCTTAATTCCTGTGATTTTTCTGACTACCCATGACTACTCCAACAAATTCTATTCACTCTATCTTCAAAACTAATAATGACTCTCTTACTCTATCTCAACAATCACCACCATAGGCTAAGTCACCATCATCAGTCACATGGAATATTTCAAGAACTTCCACACTGAATTTCTGGCTTCTACTCTTGGTCCTCTTAGATTGATTCTTTTCCTAGAAACCATCATGCTTTCTTAAAATATGTATCTAATCACATAAATTGCTACTTAAATTTCTCCAATGATTTCTCAATGTAATTAAAATAAAGTTTAAAACCCTTATGTGGCCTACAAGTCCTGTAAGAGCAAATCCTCAACTTCCTTTCTGATATCATCTTCTACCACTGTCCCCTTGACAACTGCTTTAGCTATGGTCATGTTTTTACCATACCTCAAACATGTTAAGCCTATACTTATCTTAGGGCCTTTTGTTACCATTACTTGGAATATTCTTTTCCCTGATTCAAATCTAAGTTTAAATGTCTTTTAGTAAGTTAAGCAGTATGGTACGGGCATAAAAACAGATAACATAGATCAATGAAACAGAATAGAAAGCCCAGAAATAAACTCATGCCTATGTGGTCAATTAATTTATGACAAAGGAGTCAAGAATATACAATGGGGAAAGAACAGTCTCCTCCATAAATGGTGTTGGGAAAACTGGATGGCTATATGAAACAAACAAACAAACAAAAAACAAAAATGAAACTAGACCACTTTCTTACATCATATACAAAAATAAACTCAAAATGGATTAAAGACTTGAACATGATACCTGAAACCACAAAAGTCCCAGAATAAAACATAGGTAGTAAGCTTCTTGATATTGGTCTGGGTGATGTTTTTTTTGATCTGACTCCAAAAGCAAAGGCAACAGAAACAAACAAACAAACAAAACAAATGGGACTATATCAAAGTAAAAAGGCTTCTGTACAGCAGAGGAAACCATCAACAAAATAAAAAGGCAACCTACTAAATGGGAAAAAAATATTTGCAAATCATATATTTGATAAGGGGTTAATATCCAAAATCTATAAAGAACTCATACAGCTCAATAGCAAAAACAACAATAAAAAATTTGTTTAAAAATTGGGCAGAGATGGGCACCTGGGTGGCTCAGTCAGTTGAGCATCTGACTGTTGATTTCAGCTAAGGTCCTGATCTCAGGGTTGTAAAATCAAGCCTTGCAATAGACTCCATGCTCTTCGGGGAGTCTGCTTGATATTCTCTCTTCCTCTCTGCCCCTCTCCCCACTTGTGCTCTCTCTCTCTTTCTCTCTCTCTCTCTCTCTAAAATAAATAAATAAATCTTTAAAAAAAATGGGCAGAGGACCTGAATAGACATTTTTCCAAAGAAGACGTACAGATGGCCATCAAACACATGAAAAGATGCTTAACATCAGTGATCATCAGGGAAATACAAATCAAAACCACAATGAGATATCACATCACACCTGTAAAAATGGCTTTGGTAAAGATAGGGAGAAAAGGGAATCCTCATTCACTGTTGATGGAATGTAAATTGTAGGCACCATGGAAAACAGTATGGAGGTTTCTCAAGAAATTAAAAATAGAATCATAATATGATACAGCAATTCCACCTCTGTGTATTTATCCAAAGTAAATGAAAACACTAATTCAGAAAAAATATGTGCACCACCATGTTCATTGCAAAATTATTCATAGTAGCCAAGATATGGAAATAACCTTAGTGTTCAATGATCGATGAATGGATAAAGAAAATACATTATATTTAATAGAATATTAGTCAGGCATAAAAAATAATAAGATCTAGCCAATTGCCACAGCATGGATGGATCTTGAGGGAATTATGCTAAGTGAAATAAATCAAACAAAGACAAATACCATTTGATCTGTCTTACATGTGGAATCAATCAATCAACCAACCAATCCAAGCTCACAAATATGGAGAACAGATTGGTGGTTCCCAGAAGTGGGGAGGTGGGAGGAGTGGGGAAGTAGAAGAAATGGCTGAAATGTTGGAGTGTTTTTAGTTTAAATAAACTGAATTTTAAAAAATTTAAAACTTTATCTCTAATTCCTGATTTATAGAAAATTATGTATCATTTCAATGAATGTTCCCTTGGGAGTACTTCTTTGCACCATTTGTTTTCCTTGAAAATCTTCCCCCTACTTGTTGAAAATCTATCATTCTCCCTTTCCCCTCACCACTTCCTCTTGAATCTTACTATGCTCATTCCCTGCATTTGTTTAAGGCATGAGCAGATGAAATATTACTCCTCTTAGGTTTGCCTTAGTTCCCAAGCCAGGTATTTCTTCTTCCTTTGAACCACTATGAGCTTTACTTTAATGTTTCTTATTGTTATTTGACATACTTTGCCTTATATTGCAGCTAAAAGTGGAATTTACTGTGTTGAGGAACTGTGGCTCACTCATCTTTGTCTCTATATAGCATCTAGCTTTGCATGTAGTATGCCCTCAAAAACAATTCTGATGTGTGTGTGGATGTTTGACTAATAAACAAGACAGTCACAAGGGATGAGGTTGTGTAGATGACTGGTAGAGACTTGGTAGAAATATAAGAGGTTGCTCTTCTTGGTGCAAGTTCAAGGTGATTTACACCCTGAAATTGTTCAAAAGCAGAGATTCTTATGACAATTCACTAACTTAAAATAATATTCACAGCAGTAATTTTATGCTCAATTATATTGACCATGTGACCTATCTGATCTTTTTTTATGGAAATCAATAGCTGAGACAACTGAATATTACAAATGTAAGCAAAGATGAGTGGTGTCTCATGTACACTATGTAGTCAGTCACAGTCTTTGTTTCATTTCCACTTTTGTAATACATAAATGATCATTGTATTCTAATGAGTTAAGACATGAATTCACAGGATAAAACATCATTCTTTTGTTCATTATGTGAAAGACACTATACAAACCCTAAGTGGAAAACCAAGGAAGATAATGGGTAACATTAATTCCTTATTTCAAGACTTTTATATTTATCTTCATTACACGTGTAATTTTGGTGGTGCCTTTTTATACCTTCTTGAAAGATATACTTTTCTTCTGCAGGTACTGAACAGTATTCCATTACCAATATGGACACTTACCAATCCTTAATAATACAATAACATGGAAAATTCTTGACATGTTCTTTGTCAATTAAACTTTTATAAACATCTAATTAATTTCTAGATCATATCAATGAAAGCATTATATTTCAAGTAGGTTCCAAAGAATGGAAAAAAAGAAATCTCAATATTGGAAAATATTTTTTATGTATGAGAATATAAGAAACTTTCATTATGCTTTCAGCATGATTTTTAAAATGAGTCTTATTTCTGTTGTGCCACGGAGAAACAACATCATTGTTTAAATATATTTTTAAGTACTTAGACCACATGTTCTGTTTAATTATCTTATCCTGGTGAACTGAGACTTTGGTAATTAAAGCTTTAAGCAAGAAATGTATGCCTCTAGGTTTTTCTGATTGATAAGAGTCCAAGGCACATAAACGCATGGCAAATCCCAGATGAGAGGGAGCAAGAACTAGAAGAGATACGCAAGACAGTTTTCCATGAGAGAGGAAACAATGAGTAGCTTTACCAAGGTCAAAATCTATATAACACTTCTCTGTGGTTTTCTGCTCTCTCCAACTGAAATCAGATAAGAATTACGTGCTAAGATACTGAAAATCCAAACAGATGACTTTTCTATAAAAGTATTAAATGGTTGTTAGAATTAAAGTCTGAATAGAAGACCAGAAGTTTTGACTCCTATTGGAGCTATCAAAAGCATGTGAGATTGGTACTTAAACCCACTTTGAATAAGATATTCAGAGTGAGCTAATTCTGCACCAGCATGAGAAAGCCATAACCATGTTAAGCAATGTTTAATAATAATTCACGGTTAGTAAATACAAAATCAAACTATCTAGGTTTTTGTTTTAAACTTATTTAACCCATGCTCTAAAAGTGTATACAATTTATTTTTGCGTATATATCTTTGCCCAGTTGGAGGAAAGTGCTATTTTCAGGAGAACCCAGAAGAAAATAAATGTTTTGATTCCTTTATTAACCACACCTATGGGAAACCAACATAGTTCAAAAAAGCCCACCTGGAGACAATGTCTCCTAATAGCAGCAAAGTGCCTAGAAGAAATTAATCACAGCGCTGATCTAACAAGTTCAAACCTTCAAGAATCAGCACATACAACAGAGGATAGCAGTTAGTAATAATTAGATTAAGTTGCCCTTTACTTGTCAAACAAGGAAAAAGTTAGTGATTCCTGAACTCTCACATGGGAGGAAAAAGAGATGTACTCTTCTCAAATTTGAGTTCCCTGTCCCTAAGTCATGTGCTTAATAACAGTGGTTCTTAATCCTGATGTAGAATGTCATCATCAGGGGAGCTTTAAAAAAACTCAGTTTCTGAGCCTTGCCCCCACATATCTTATTTTAATTGGTCTTGGGTGGACCCCAGTTACCAATATATTTTAATAGCCACCCCTCACCACAAGATGATTCTAATGTGCATCCAGGGTTGCAAACTCCTAAATTAGTGAAAGCTTCCTTACTGCAAAGACAAATGAAGAGAAAGAAGTTCTTGGCCCTGAATTTTAAATCAGCCCTAAGATATCTGAAAATTTGAGAGTAGAAGAAAGAAAAACTATAATTTCAAAGCATTGAGTTTTTTTCTCATTACAAGTGGTGGGGACTTGAATTCACCTTTGGTATAGATCTTCCTTTGCCCTGGGAAACCATCTCAAGGCGTCTCTCACACAAAGGTAAAGCAAAGCCTCCATGGAGAAGTTGAAATATGTGGACTCCAGTGTTTTTAAAACTGTTTGGTGGGCTTGTTGCACCTGGAGTAAATTATGGTACTTCGTGGAGAGCGGGCTGTGTTAGAGCTGAGGGGAGAGAAGGACGAACGAGTAGGTGGCCTGGTAAATTTATCACCCTCTGACTCCTCGAACTGGGTATGAGCCACTATGGTTAGAGTGATGAACCCAAAAGCCAAACTATCCACAGGAAATGCTGTGACACTCTGGGCCCTATGGAAAGGTAAATAGTATTGAAGCAGAGTGGAGATGATTCTTCCTCTCAGTGAAACCTTGTTCTGGCACTTCAGGGCCAGCACCCAGGGGAATACCCCATAGCTGGGAATAGCACCTTTGGCATCCCTATAGGAGTGCTGATCTTGGGCACTCTATCAGCAGAGCCAGCCAGGAGGCTGCTCTAGGGACTTTTGTCGACATCAGACATGGTTCTGGTGTGGGACAGTAGGAGAAAAACAATATGCCACTGTTAACCATGGCTGATATACTGATTTGGTGAGAGATAACCTCTGGGGACCCCCAGAAATAATTGGGGTATTCTTGGGGCTGTTATGAGGTCCCATTATAGAAAGAGAGATTAAATTGTAATATGAACTCTATTTTAGATAGATAGGGAAGACTAGAATGTATACGTTCTAAATATAAAAAACAAATGAAGATATTTAACAAGAAGTTTATCTCAGTGACTTACAAGGTTCCTACCACTCTATGATTAACATAATAAAATGGTAGTGTATGGTTTTAAAAGTTATCTAAGTGACCACATGACTGAACTGGTTTCTCATTGACTAAATATGTATCTCTATCCTCTCTTACCACTTTACCTCTATCCCTTTCAAAACTGACACTGAATTGAAAAGAAATTTTTCAGGTGGAGGGTGAGCACTGTTTGGCCAAAAGTATATACTAGTTTAACTTCACTGTGCTCCAGAAATGCCAAAGAAGTAGCATGCTCCTTTAGTAAAAAGAAAACAAAAACAATAATAGTACCACCATTGCTCCCTCCTTCAAAGACCTCATAATCTAGTTATAGAGAATATAATGTTAAGGTGATCTATGTAGTGAGATAAACTTGTTGTGTATTATAATAAAACATTCATCCAGATACTCTGTGACTAGCTTGTACAGTGAAGGTTTGGGAATATTATTTATGGTTCAGGAAAGATTAATATGACCCACCAAAGTGGAGTCAGCTGTTATCAATGGCCATATTATTTATAAGATTATGACAAAAGTTGATTCTATATTTGTAAATGCATGTTTCAAAATGTAGGTTTTATTATTATGTAGGTGTATGAGGCCAAAAACAGATTAGGAGATGATTATCTTTGAAAACATAGTTGTTACTCAGATCCCAAGAGAAAGGGGAGGGGTATGCCATACCATTTGAGGGGTCACACAGGGAAGCATCAGGATCAGTCAGGAGGCAGAGGAGTAAGGGGAAAACACAGACAAGAGCCTTCTTGTGGTTTCTGAAAAAAGGAACAAAAACAGTTTAAACAGATTTAGGACTGGCTAATTTAAATAATTACAGCAGGCTCTGGGGAATAGGGGCTGTCCCTGTTTGTCTGGTACCTGGTCCTGGGTAACTAGGACAAGCAGATAGTGGCCCTAGAGTGTGGGAGCCCAATAAAGGAGGTGGTATGAGCTCTGGATTGGTTGGTTTGCATATGGAAGGTATGCTGGAAGTTTTGCAATCTCTAGGAATTAGCTAACCCTGAAGGAGCAGTCCCTTCAGGGTCAGCAAGGCCCCAAGATGTCAAAGCATCTGAAAATAAAAGACATAGTTAATACACTGTGGTAGCCTATTCCAAATGAGCAGGAATTTCTGAACTGGCCATAGGTTTAGATCCAAATCTAAGTTAAATCAACCCAAATGGGGCAGTGAGACCTAGAAAACTAACTCCTAGTCTAAAACAAGTGAATTTTTGGTTTCAGGCTTGCTGAAGGACTCTCCACACATCAATGTTATTATTAATGGTGAAAATGAACGTGAGCTGGAATAACATAAAGGTAATATGGAAAGACAATGCAATAACCTCCCACGGTGCTTGGCATTAGTCAGGACTTTGTTAGAGTGTTGCTTGTGCTTGGTTTAGAGCTCTACTGCCCCCACCCCCAGCCCAGAGGGAGATGGAAAATCTGTCAATTGCCAAAGAGCAACCAAACAATGACAGGATGGGAAAATGGCTCTACCCTCATCTGTACAAATGGGGAGGAAAGCTATCATTTTACAAAACAGTAAAAGCTACATTTTTGTTTGAAAGTGCTCAAAGTGGTCAGACAAACATGTACACATCACTACTCTTCCTTTCTTTGCCAAGACAAAACTCTCTTTTTCTCACACGTATTATTTCAGCTAAGGGTCTGGAAATGCAAATTTGGGAAGAAGGTGTATTTCCAACGGTGACCATAGAAGTAAAAGTCTGTTCATTGATAAATGAAAGTTTGCTTACTCTTTCTGAAATGTTCCTTGCAGCAGTTCAAAATATGAACTTCGGAACACAAACTCGAGGCAAATGATTGAATAACTGTTACCTCCTTTTGACATTCCTCACCCTCCTGTTCTTCCCTTGGCTCCGATCTCCTTATAGAACCCCATGGGTGATCTGGCTCAGTCAGGTCCTTCCCTGCATTCCTGACTGCTCCATCCATGCCCAGAGCTGTTCTCACCTCCTTATTGCTAAAGCTGAAGACTTGAAATTGCCAGTCTGTGTCTATCCCAAACATTTAAAGAGAACCCCTTGTCTTTTGTCAGACAAGGGGTTCTCTTTAAATGAGCAAAATAGTGTGTCAGATTCCTTCTCGGAGCCTTTGTGCAAAGGAGAAAAAAAATGCACAGGCAGATTCACACCTTGAGTCTACACGCCACATAGCAAGGACTCCAATGCTCCTCTGCATCTCTCCCAGAGAGATGTATCTTAATGCATTAATTCAGTTGAGTGACTTTTGTGTGTCAAGTCCTATATTAGGCCTTTTGGAGTATAAGAAACACAGAGCCTCATTCTGGATGTCAAGAAATTTGCAGTTCAATTTTAGAAACAACAAATTCATAACCCCGAAAAGTTAACATATAAGATAGCAGTACAAAAGAAGCCCCAAGGCAGTTTTTAATTAAGTGTCAGTTAAGAAGAGCAGGCAACATTTGTGGGCACAGTGGTCTGGGACAGTGCCATAGAGGAGGCAGGATATGAGGTAGGCCTTCTAAAATGGGTAGGGTTTGAAGAGGGACATGAATGGGGGAAGAGAACAAGGCACGCTGTGAAAATGGTAAGACCAGGCCAGGCAGAGCAAAGCTCATGTGAACAAAACTGCACCCAAGGTTTGAAAGATAGGCTATAAAAGGTCTTACTTGTTTGCCAGGTTTCTGGAAGGACTGGGGAGGAATGAGTTAGAGTGTAGCATTATAAAAGGGTTGCAAGGTTGGGAGGGGTAGCTGGTATTATCCTACAAAGGCCTTCTGAGATTCTTTCAAATTGACTCTCTTATTAAAATAGATAGGAACCATATATACATGTTCTTAAGCCTTATACCATTGGCTGATTAGCTATACCCTGCTACTCTTGTCATTGCTGTCAATACACCTGCCCGGACCTAACCTCATTCACTGAAGATACTGTTGTAGGCTGTCTTCCCCCTCATCCCAACTCCTACCATTATCCTGGTTGAATTCAATATCTTGTCATTTTTCTGCTAAAAACCACTTAGTGTTTCTCACTCTTCATAGTTCTGAGCATGGTCTACACAGACTGGCTGGATGCGTGCATCTCTTAACCTTAGTGGTAGCCACTCTCTAAGCACATTCTGTATTAGTCCATACTGGGTGGGCTTCTTTCAGTTCCTGGAATTTTCCAGGTTCATTTCCATCTCAGGGTCTTTGATGTATGGGGCTTCCTTCCTAGAACACTGAGACTCCCCCATCTCTCAAAGCCTCCTACCCACTTCATGCCACAACTTTAATACCTACTGATCCATACTCATCCTCCAGTTCTCAATCCAAATGGCCTATTTACAGGTAAACATTCCACACAAAACCACCCCAACCCATAAAGACTAGAATAGAGCAGTGATGCTCAAGTAGGGGGCAATTTTGCCACTAGGGGACATTTTGAAATGTCAGGAGACACTTGCTTGTCACAACTGGGGAGTACTACTGGCATGTAATGTGTAGAGGCCAGGGATGCTGCCAAACATTCTACAATGCACACAATATAGCACTCCTTGGTTCAAAATGTCAATATTGTTGAATGTGAGAAACACTGCATTAGATCAGAGCAGCCCCCAAACATTTCTTTTGCAGTATTCACCTGATTTATAGTATTCAGTTAAAGTCTGTCTTTGGTGTCTATCTTATTCATCATTAAATCACAAGTATACAGCAACTGGAACACAGTAATAACCAATGCACATTTATGGGCAGGAGGAAGAGAAGAATTGGCAAGAGACTATGGAGAGGAAAATATGTGGGGAACATTCAGTAATTTAACAGTGAGGAAAGCTTGGATTAGAATGAGGCAGGTGGAGGGGTGCCTGGATGTGGCACTCAGTTATGTGTCTAACTCTTGGTTTCAGCTCAGGTCATGATGTCAGGGTCGTGGGATGGAGCCCCACATTGGGCTCCACACTCAGCACGGAGTCTGCTTGGGATTCTCTCTCCCTCTCCCTCTGCCCCTCCCACTCATGCTCGCTCTTTAAAATAAATAAGCACTTCTTTAAAAAAAAAGAAAGAAAGAATGAGGCAGGTAGAAAGAGAGAGAAGGAAAGAATCTTTTCTATTTAGTAGAGTCAAAAGAATATATGAATGACTAGGTTTGTGTGTTAATGAAAACAGGGTCAGAAAAAAGAGACTTAGGCATTCTTAAATGGAACAAATAAAAACTTTTATTTTTAATTGTATTATTTACAGTCCTTTCATATAAAAAGTTGAGACACCTTAAAATCAAAGACAGATAAAACAGAACATTAAGTTAACAACAAAAGATTATGTATCAAATAATAGGAGCCATCAAAAATAAGTCTTTTTTACTGGCAATTTAGGATAAAGGTAAGTGCTATAATATAATGCAAAATATAAATCTGAATTTTCTGAGAGCCAAGGTACAAAGCAAAACATAAACATGATTGTTCTCTATCTCGTATGAGATCTTCACCACACTCATGCTATTTGTTTCAGAGTTATTTTGTTATTAATATTCTTTTTTTAAATTTAAATTCAATTAAGTAACATATAATGTATTATTGGTTTCAGAGTTAGAGGTCTGTGATTCATTGGTCTTATATAATACTCAGTGCTCATTACATCACCTGCCCTCCTTAATGTCTATCACCCAGTTACCCCATCCCCCTACCTCCCTTCCCTCCAGCAACTCTCAGTTTGTTTCCTATGATTAAGAGTCTCTTATGGTTTGTCTCTCTTCTCTGGTTTCTTCTTGTTTCATTTTTTTCTCTCTTCCCCTATGATCCTCTATTTTGTTTCTTAAATTCCACATATCAGTGAAATCATATGATAATTGTCTTCTCTGATTGACTTATTTCACTTAACATAATATCCTCCAGTTTCACCCACATCATTGCAAATGGCAATATTTCATTTCTGATGGCTGTGTAACATTCCACTGTGCGTGTGTTTGTGTGTGTGTGTGTGTGTGTGTGTGTGTATACACCACATCTTCCTTGTCCATTCATCTGTCGATGGACATCTGAGCTCTTTCCATAGTTTGGCTATCGTAGACATTGCTGCTATGAACATTGGGGTGCAGGTGCCCCTTCGGATTACTACATTTGTACCTTTGGGGTAAATACCCAGTAGTGCAATCGCTAGGTCATAGAGTAGCTATATTTTCAACTTTTTGAGGAACCTCCATACTGTTTTCCAGAGTGGCTGCACCAGCTTGCATTCCCACCAACACTGTAAGAGTGTTCCCCTTTCTCTGCATCTTCACCAACATTTTTGTTATTTCTTTCATTAGGAAAAACAAATTTTCCCAGAACTGAACTTTAACAATGCATCCAAATGGTTCTTAAGAAACATTAAATCATAATGCATCATGTTTACAGTAGTAGTTTTATGGAAGTACATACATGTCTTTCAGGTGACCCTTTTTATATAGGTCCATGATTAAACTAGAGAATCAGATATCTAGATATTTAGATAGCAGTGATTCTCAGCTACATGAGGGGCTACTGGTGTGTGTGTGGGGGGGACACCTTTCAAACTATGTACATGCCCTCTCACTTATGGTGCCAGTGAGATGTCTTTCACTGGATATGTGCATTATCATGAGATGTCTGTGGGAGCATGTGGTGGTACAGAGATTTTCTTTCCACCAATTTATACAGTTCTAAACAGAAATCTTATTAAGTACAGATGTTATTTTTCTAATTTGCTTCTAGATTTTAAATGACATTTACTGCAGTAAACTACATTTATTGTAGTCTAATGGGTGATGTTACTGAGGGAAGAGTGTGAACAGAAAACTGTGTAAGTGAAGTCATCATTCCTTGCATAGAAGATACCATTTTGATCTAGTTAAAGCATGAGGCTTGCATTCCCTAGGTCTGAACTCAAATTTTATGTCTGCCATTTTTCAGCTGCTTCAACTGTAAAAGAGAATTAATAAGGAGGACCTGGGTGGCTCAATCTGTTCAGCATCCAACTCTTGATTTCAGCTCAAGTCATGATCTCAGGGTTGTGAGATTGAGCCCACATTGGGCTCTGTGCTCAGTAGGGAGTCTGCTTCTCTCTCTTTCTCTCTCTATCTCTTCCCCCATCTCCCTCTGCCCGCCCCTGCTTGTACTCTCTCTCTCTAAAATAAATAAATCTTTTTAAAAAGAGAGAGAGAGAGAGAGGGCGCCTGGGTGGCTCAGTTGGTTAAGCGACTGCCTTTGGCTCAGGTCATGATCCAGGAGTCCCTGGATCGAGTCCCCCATCAGGCTCCCTGCTAGGCAGAGAGTCTGGTTCTCCCTCTGACCCTCCCCCCTCTCATGTGCTCTCTCTCTCTCTCTCATTCTCTCTGTCTCAAATAAATAAATAAAAAAAAATAAATCTTTAAAAAAAAAAAGAGAGAGAGAGAATTAATGATACCTATCATGCAGGGCTGTTGAGAGATTTAGAGACAATATGTGGAATGTTCTCAGCAAAGAATCATTATATAGTAGATGCTCAAAAAATTATATTATTATCAAAAAATGAAGTGAATATATTAAGATATAAGTCAATTATGGTATCTGGAAAAAAAACAAGTATTAAATGAATATTTGTCCCTTTCCCCACTACAAAGGTTCATGATAATCCTTCATCTGAGGAAGAAATTAAAACAATTAGGTAGAGTCGTTATTAAAATAAATTTGTAGATCAAGCTAGAAAACAAGTATCTTAGATATTTCTAAACCTATGACAATGTGCTGTACAATCAGATCAGTATCTCTAAAGAACTATCAATAATAAACTGACTTTTATCATTAAGCAGGACATCTGAACATTGCAGTAATCTCTTGAAAATAGCCTAAAAGCATTTCTCACCAAAGGTTGATGTGGGTTTGGAACAAAAAATGTTCCCTTTTAAAAGTCTCTAAAATCAGAGACTCCAATTCTATAATCTGAGTATTGGCTGGCAAGTTGCTGACATTTAGAAAAAAAATGTAGCTGCTAAATATCATGTGCAATTTCTCAAATCACCAATTTGGGGGATGGTTTACATCATGTCCTAAGGAGAACATTTTCGGGAAAAATAAAGTGTTTTTTCATAACTTCATAACTTGAGCAGCTAAAAAATTTCTAAGCCAGTGAGACGGTTGTCTTTAATTGGTTAAGTGCACCACTGGATGTCCTTTTGGAGAGGAAACGTTGGAGGTGGTATGTGAGTTGGGAACATGTGAAGGGGTGATGAGGTAGAGAATTCTCTTTTCACCAGCTTGTATAGTTCTAGGCAGATATTTTATTATTAAATTCAGATGTTATTTTTCTAATTTGCCTCTGGATTTTTAATGACATTTACTCCAAACATGACATTTAATAGCTCTGTGAAAATAATAATAAAACAGAAGGGAAGTGTTTAGTAAGAAAAAGTTGGACTTAAATTCATTTTCCCAGTCCCCTTCTTTTCTTTCTCCTTTTGTGTTTTGCCATTGACAATAATTCCAGTATCCTAACAGTGAGAGCCATGGGGATAAGTCAAAATATAAATGATCTATATTTATTTGGGTAACTGCTGGAGAAAAGACAACATCCCATTTGAAGTTCATTATTAATTGAGATTAGATCTAAACCTTCCCAGTTAAAATTGATTTATGTGGGCTATTTTGGCTTCCAAAATCAGCTTGGCAAATTTATGATACCATTGTTTGAGAGTAGAGGCATAATTTATTGAAACATTTCATTCTAACCCTGGGTTGGATTCACATACTGTTGCATGCTAATTGCTCATTGGTAGGCAAGAAAAATATTGAAGCTCAAGAATTAGGCATTGTGTTTATGGCCTATCTGTTTCTGTGTTCAGGACAGACCCAGGCAAATTCTGTCGCTTCAGTGTTCTCCTACCTCATGATAGCTACCCTCTGACTGCTGGAGTTACCTGCTAAGATTCTCCTCCCAAGCCACCCCTCTTTAAGTAGTGTTGCATGTTCTAAATGACATCATCCTTCTTTCTTACACTCTGGTAAAGCTCCCGAACTTGAGTGCATTGATCCCAGTACACCTTCATAGAACTGATTAGTTCACTATGCTGTCATTAGATTGATATCCATGGGCCTTTTTAGACTGTGAAGGCTCATATTCAGCCTTGTACTCTTGTTTCTTCTACCTCACTGACCAATTAATCTTTGTTTCCGTCCTCCTCTATTTCTCCTTCTGTATGGTTTCCAACATTCTTCCACCTCTAACCTCAACCTCTTGCCCAACCTTCAAATACCATACATTTTGAGTTATAGACTTGTTTTAGATATCTGAGGAGCTAGCAGTGTAGGGAGTGGGAGGAAGTTAAGGAGAATGTTGTGAAGTGATCTGTTATGAATGAAAGAGTAATCTGTGATTTTATACTTGTTATTTCAAATGGAATTAACATTAATAATTAATGCTTCCTGATCTATACCAAATGCTATATCTTAGAATATTAGATGCCCCTCCAAAGTTATTCATTTTCGGACTCCAGAGTCATCCTTGAATCTCCCTCAAAGTCAAGAAGCTCTATTGATCCTTCCTTCCAATATGCATAGTATTTCTCCCATCCTTATTTACTCCCCACGTCTTAGTTGGGACTTTCAATACTATCATTTTTATTGTGTCAATGGATTCCTCTCTTGTGTTCCTTTTTCCTGTCTTTCCATCTCCAACCCAGCTTCAGACACACTAATTTATCTTAGAGAGATGCTTTCCACATTTTGCCGTATCATAAGAACTGGAAATGGCCTATCTGTGCAGGTCTAAGCTGAAGGTATTACAAAGTAATTTCATTTACAGTTTGGAGGAACAAAATTTGTAGATAAGGGAGAATGTATTGAGACATTTGACAAACTCTTTCAAAATAAGCTTATAGATAAGATGAAGAAATGTAAGCCAGGTTTTGGCAGAGTGAGAAGAATTTGTGCCTGACTGAAGAGATACTGTGCTTCAAGGCTTGTGTTTGGCCTTGTCCTAGCCCATGTGTTTATCAGTGATTTGTATGATGACAAAAGCATGCTTATATCTTTAGAAACCAATATTTTTGGAGAGCTACATCCACAGTACAATAATTTAAAACATTCTCTCTGGGCTTAAAAATATGTCTGATATTGACATGAAGTTTTATGAGAATGAAGGAAATTGTACATAGAATAAGAAGAATATGAATGGCACAAGTTCAGGAAAGAAGGAATGTAACTTAACAGCTCTATATGTGAGAATATAAAAAGATTTTAGTTGATAATGAGCCTAATGCTAATACAAACCAATAACATGACCTAGGTCATGGAATTTAAAGCTACCCTAATGGTGTTTTATGTGTGTGGTGGTGTGGGGGTGTGGGGGAGGTTGTTTGTTTTTGTTTTTGTTTTTTTGGTATGGAAGACACAAAACTGATTTGAAGGTCCCTAAATTAAGAGATAAACAGTAGCCTGTGGCCATTCTAATGAAAGAATGCAGACATTGGTTTTGCATCCACCAGCAAAAGGAAAAATGCCACAATCTCCCAGTATCATCTTTCCTATTGTTCCTATCATAGTTCCTGGCTCTCAGTAGAGGTTCAATATTTGTTGCTTGAATAAACAACTAAATGGGAAGATAGTGATGCAGTAGCAGAACTGAACCCACTGAGAACACCACTAACATACCTCACAGAAGCTGTAAACATTTAAATATTTCATATACATGTGTATATAATGAATATGCATATAAAATACAGAAGGTATTGACCTTCTTTCAAAAAGATTCCAAAACTAAGCAAATATAGCTGACATTTAGGAAAACATGGAATATAACAATGAGGAAGCCGTGAGTTTATCTATTTGGCTAAAGTTATAAATTTTATTATGAAAAACTAAAAAGTAATTGAAGTGGATAAAGTCTATTTTTCCAAGTTCCTAAAAACCTGGCCTTTGTAAACCAAACATAAATGAAGCAATGTAGCACGGTCGAGCAACTCTAAAGCTGCATAAGAACAGTCATGTGGCATTCAGCTCTACCTCTTTGGATGGAAGGTAGGCTTCCTGACCTCCTTCTAATGGCAAAACAGTAGAATCTCTCATTAAAATAAGGATCAGATTATACAGAACAGTACTATCTGAATACAATTTATCATTGGTGATGATGTGAAAATTTGGATCAAGTCAAATGAACAAGTATTTATTGAGTGCTTAAAGTTCTCTGCCTTCAAATAAAAGATTTGAGATTTTCAAAGTACTGTGAAAGAATGAGGCAATGTGCTATATCAGGGAAAAGTTTCTAAGCCATTTAATGTCCAGCCAAGTGTACTTTAAAGTATATGCCAAAATAGAGGATTCTAAAGACAAGGATCTGGGTTTGATAGAAATTTTGTGGGTACTATAAAATCAAGATTTCTTAAAGGATAACTTAGTAATAATACTATAGTAATAATTAGGTATATCTCTTAATCTGTAAACATCTGAGATGATAAATGAGATTTAACTCATGTGCCAACTGTAATTTGGTTGTTGCTGCTAAAGTACGACGATGAGTAAGATTCTGAAGCTGAGTCTAAGCAAATCAGTAAAAAAGTACTGTATCAGTCATGTCTGATATGGATGGGAAATCAACAGCATATTTCCTATGGGAATTCTGAAGTTGTAACGTATTGGTGAGTGATGGAATCAACAAACATCCAAAAGCATCTTCTGTAAGTTTTGCCAACCAGGCTCACCCTAATTTAAGAAATAAAAATAATCATGAGGAAGGATTTGACCAAAACTGATGTATAATACTATGTATAATACTCCTGAAATATTCTCTCCCTTCCCACCTCCACCACACTTGCCTGCTGGCTGAGAGCTCTGACTTCCAGTAACTCAACTAAAGATCGTTTAGGGCTGGGGTTATGCTCCATATCTTGTGTGCTCTATCACCCCTCTGAAAGTGCTCTCTAAGATGGTAGCTGGGTAGAAGGATCACCTTAGGCCGTACTTGAATTTTTTTTAATATCAATTTAAATATAGATTTTTTTATTCTATTATGTTACATTAATCACCATACATTACATCATTAGTTTTTGATGTAGTGTTCCATGATTGATTGTTTGCCGTACTTGAATTTAAAGGATATGTAAATCTTAGTGACATCCCCAGAACTCTCCTGCCTTCTAAATAATATCTGCCTTTTGGAGACCATAGTTTCCTTGATCTGTTCCTTCCAATCTTACTACTTAACCCAAAGGAGTCAATCTAATTGTGGAGTTTAGGGGTACTTCAGGGCAAGATGGGTTTTAAAATATTTCTCTTTTCCTTCCCTACATCTTTTCAACTCCATGTCTCCTGGTCCCATAAACTTCCCAAATAAAATCTCCATACATTAACTGGAATGCAATAGGTGTACCATAGCACTGCTTCTCTTGCCCACTTCTAAACACATGCTGTGCTTGTAAGTAATATGGGAAAATTTTAAATATTATGTCAATTAAGGAGGCCCAGCAAGGAGAATTCCTTCTGGGTAGGTACTATCTGTTACCTCAGCTTAAAGGGCAAATTACTATTTTAATGTAGGCACAGCACAGGAACCATGATATTATCTAAAAAGTGCCTCTGATCCATATACTTCCTTTGTGAACCCATGTATAAAACATGAACACAAGATGAGACAATTTGGGTTTTGTTTTGTTTTTTTTGCCACAAAGAGAAGTGACACCGCATATCTTTTGTTTCATCCTTTTCAAGAGACATATTTTCTTAACATGTCTACTGAGTTACCTACATGGTCCTAGGGTCCCTTCCAAGATAGCTACTAGTTTGGCTGCCATGGGGACAGATAAGTTAGGACTCCAAGTTAGTTCCGTGACATAGATTTTCTTTTTTTTTTTCTTTAAAGATTTTATTTATTTATTTGTCAGAGGGAGAGAGAGAGAGCAAGCCCAAGCAGAGGGAGAAGCAGGCTCCCTGCTGAACAAGGAGCCTGATGCAGGACTCTATCGTAGGACCCTGGGACCATGACCTGAGCGGAAGGCAGACACCCAACCAGCTGACACGCAACCAGCTGAGCCACCCAGGCATCCCTGACATGGATTTTCTGAAAACCAATTCACTGAAAAACAAATTTGCTATGTTTCCAGCTTTGTTGATTTGCCAAAAACAAGTTTAAGGATACTATTTTAAAATATAGTCAAAGAATGTGAGTGTATATTTCTTAGGAATATGCTTATTATTGTGGTGATGCTGCTGATGATGGTGATTACTGTTAAAAATTTACTTAATATGTTCAAGAAGAATATTCCTTAAAATAACATTTATGGATTGAGTAAATGTGATAAATTTGGTGAATTACTCATTTGACACTTGATCTTTTGGTAAATGGGCATTTAGTGAAATTGGCTTTTGTCAAATTGATTTCACATGGATCAACTTGCTTCCACATAGCAGAGACCATTCTATCAAATGTGCTAGAATAGTATAAAACCAAGGTTTATTTAAGATAGAGCAGTGGTCTCAATCAAGGGAGATTATATCCCTTAGTGAGATTTGGCAATGTCTGGAAATATTTCTGGTTGTCACAACTTTGGGGAATGCAGAGGGAGTGCTATTGACATCTAGAAGGTAAAGGCCAAAGATACTGCTAATTTCCTACAATGTACAGGACACTTCCACTGCCCCCCATCAATCAAAGAATTATCCATCACAAACTGTCAATAGTGCCAAGGTTGAGAAAACCTGAGATACGAAAGCTATTTCCCTCTAAGTCTCTCCTGTCTTCCTACATCACCTGGGGGTGGGTGTCCCCATAACAACCTTAAAATAGAGAATGATTTTATTTCAGTTGACTACCTTTTTAAGCCTAGCAAGTACTTAGAATGGGACAATGGACAAGAAAAGGGGGCTGAGCAACTGTGTTGGTCTTGTGGTATTGACAGTCTCATATAGCTTTCAGACACCTGGCCCCAAGGGAAGCATGCTTAGAAGCAGAGCCAAGGCTGTAAAGGCCAGGATTCTCTGGGTTAAACTCTCAATACCCTCTGACTATATAAGGCTCTTTGGACAGAAATAATGTTTTTATAAGGGTTGTAAGGGAAATATGTGGTCTCTTTCCATGCCTCCCCCATTCCATTCATAATATAAATCTTCAAGATAGGAAGAGAGCCTGGAAAGGAAGTAGAAGTGGCTCATTTTCTCTCCTCTCCTCTCCCTTTGCTTTCCCTTCCTCTACAGGCTATATAACTCCTTTCTCAAAAAGGAATGTCAGGCTTTTAAAGAGCTTATCGATTATTCTGGAAGAAAACACAAAACCAGAGAGAAGGGGAAAAAATGAATAGAACATGTAAGTACTGTAAACACAATTTTTAACTGTTTAAACTAGCCCTGCAGTCCAGTGCTCACTCAGAAAAGAAAAATGTCCCTATTTCCAAAGACAAAAGTGTACCCTAACCCCTGATCCCAGTAGAGAACCTTCCCCAGGGTCTGTCCTGTAAGGTCCAAATGCTGCAGGTAGAAGAAACCACATAGCCCATGTCTTCCAGAGACTAGCTGGCTTGTCAATTCCTTCCTGTTCCCCTACCAGGACTACCAGTTGAAAGTGGCCAGACAAAAGAAAGTTGGCTGATATCTTAAGCACAATTTTCTTCATTGCTTATGAGTCAAAACAAAAAGAGCAAAGATAATTTTTATGATGTTCGTGGAGGGAACAAATGGCTTAAGTGGCTAGGAGAAAGTCCCATGCCTCCCTTTATAGGGTCTAGTGACTCCAGAACACTAGCTAGTATTTCCTATGCTTGGACTTTAAGATTAGAAGGGAAATGGCCAGACAAGTGTAGGATAAATCAGTTTAGCAAGGGAGGAGACAGTGATGTCATTCTGACCCGTCTCTAGCCTGTCTGAATGGAAGAACAGAGAATGAAGCAGAATGTCAGCATTGGAAAAGACTTCAAAAGTTGTCTAAATCTAAACTCCTCATTTTGGAGATGAGGAAATAGATATTTAAAGGCTAAGACACTCATGTGTTGTCACATGCTAGTAAAAGTCATAACCAAGCCTTCCCACTTCCAAGGCTGGTATCCTTTTACCCCATCACCATTTTGGAACAAATAACCAACACCCATGTACACTTGACAAAGTTAACTCCCTGTCTCTACCACGATTATTTGTAGGTTTGATAACATTTGAGACCTCACACATGACAGTGTAAAGATGAAACATAAGAGATATTAGCAAATTATATATGCAATTTTACTTAATAACACTATAAAAACAAATCCAAATTATTGACCTCATAGAAAACTTCTAGGAATTTAACATATAAATCTTTCTGACTCTTTTTTTTTCTGAACTGGTCTTTTAGTGTATTGGTAGCCTTCAAGTACATGGTGTTGATGCTTTAAAGCAATTAAAAGATTTTTTTAATGAAAAATTGTGATTTGAACTCCACAAGACAAATGTGTCCATATGGAATCTATTGTTTAGTTGGGCAATTGATAGTGGTTGCAACATCTAGAGTATTGTGAGGATATAATTATGAACAGGTTAAGTGTAGACAATCAGAATTGAGCCAAAGCTTTCAATGCACATTCATAATCTTTCTTTAATAAGACTCAGGAGATTATTCTCAGACTAACACCACATGTTCTCTTGGGCATGATAAAGAGTCAACTGCTCTATTTTTCAATTTCATTCAGCTCTGGAAACAATAAAGTTAAAATATTGGCTTCCCAAATTTTCAACTGCCTTATTGTTACTTTCTAATGCCATTTCCACCCCCTTCTAGACACCCAAAAATGAGTAGGTTAACTTGTAACTAAATGTGTTCACCAAATTTGTTCCTTGTCAAAATTCCTACAAAAATCTTGCAGAAAAGAGTGACAAAAGAGTCACAAGTGTTCTTAAATATTTTTAAAAATATCAACTTATTTTCTTTGAGCTCTGAAGAAGGGGCCAATTTACCTGGATGTCTTAATTAACATGACAAATTTTTAATGCATCTGGGTTCTTCTAGCACTTTGGAAGAACATATCAATAAAAACTAGCATCTGTGACCCCTCCCCTACAAAAAAAAAAAAACACACAAAAAGCCAATCATTTCATAAGAAGCCAGATTACTTCATGAAACTGTAGCAAAGGTGCTGATGACATTCTTTTGAGTAGCAACATCAAGTGTTAGATATAGTCTTGGGCAATGGATGGTGGTTTCCAATAAAGTATCAAAGAGAGCAGAATAACTTTTTCTCACCAACACTGGCCTGCTCTACTTTTCATGCCCTCTTTACACAACATATGAGCTCAACTGGCTAAACTATAGACTTTTGCTGACCTAAAAGACGCTATTACAATCTTCCTTGCATTCTTTCCTAGATTCAGAAGTGCATTTAGAAATAGGATTGTCAACAAGCCACACAGATACTTTTAACAGTTGTTGTTACCCTGATGTCTAGGGCCATAGAAAAATCAAGCCAAGTAAGAAAATAACATGGGCACTGATTCATGATCATCTGAGTAATACCAGGCAATTTACATGCCCCTCAGGTATCTCTTAACCAATGGCTGAGGTGTGCACCATTATGAAAACCTCAAATCCTTTGCTGTGCATGGGGGTAACTATGAGATATGACATGCTTCAGAGTTCCCCTTTGGAGTTATTCTGGAGGACTTTGCCTGAAATTGTACCCTTGCTGGGATGTTCCCTCCTTGTCCTAATTTTCTCAGTCCCTTCCCAGTTTCCCTAGAGGGAATATACAAATTTTTGAATCAGGATCTGCTTCTGGGGAAACAACCTAAGGCAGTTGTTCACATTTTAAAAATCAGTAGATTTCATATAATCCGGATTTTCTAACTTTTCTTGAAACACAGAAAAATCTAGCAACATGAAGCCAGTATTTTCATGAGCTCACAGTCAGCATGAATATTTCAGTTCATTCACGATCTCATTACAATTCAGTTCATTTGCCAGTCTCATTCATTTCAGTCACCTGCCTGCCCTGTTGGAATTTGAGTTTGCTACTCATACACTAGACTATAAGCTCCATGTAATAGGCAAGATACTGACCCCCAAAGAGTGTATGTCTCAATCCCCAGAACCTGTGAATGTATTACTTTACAAGGCAAAAGGGACTTTGCCAATGTGATTAAGAGTACAGACCTTGAGGGGCCCCTCGGTGGCTCAGTCAGTTAAGTGACTGACTCTTGATCTCAGCGCAGGTCTTGATCTCGGGGTTGTGAGTTCAAGCCCCACACTGGGCTCTGCACTGGGCATGGAGCCTATGGAAACAACAACAAGGAAAAAGAGTACAAATCTTGAGATGAAGAGATTACCTTGGATTTTCCATGTGGGCCCTTTCTAATCACATGAATTCTTAAAAGTAGAGAGCCTTTAGAAGGGTAAGAGAGATGCCACATTGTTGGCTTTGAAGATAGAGGAAGGGGGCCATAAGCCCAGTCTTTGGACCCTGGGAAAGGCAAGAAAAGGATTCTATCCTAGAGATTCTAGAAAGGAATATAGTTTTTCCATCACGTTGATTTTAGCCCAGTGAGACCCATGTTGGACTTCTGATTTACAGAACTGTAAAATAATAAATCTATGTTGTTTTAAGCCACAAAGTTTGTAGTAATTTGTTACAGAGCTGTAAAAAACCAATGCACTCCATGAGGACAGAGATGTCTGTCTTGATTATCATTATATCCTCGTCATGTACCAGAGTGCCTGACCTATAAAAAGCATTGAACAAATGTTTGTTGAATTAATGTATGACCATAACTTTTCCAAGTTTTATTGAGTAAACCTTTAGTGAATGATTACAGTCTCATGTGCTCATATCATTCACAATGAAGATAGAAATTTATATTCCGGGATGCTGGGGTGGCTCAGTCAGTTAAGCGTCTGCCTTCGGCTCAGGTCATGGTCCCAGGGTCCCGGGATCAAGTACCACATCGGGCTCCTTGCTCAGTGGGGAGCCTGCTTCTCCCTCTGCCTGCCCTCCCCTTACTTGTGCTCTCTCTCTCTCTCTGACAAATAAATAAATAAACATAATCTAAAGAAAAAAAGAAATTTATATTCCAACTCAGCCAAGTATCTTTTAATACGGAGAAGAAATTGTAATCTTTTCCATTGACCTTCCCCAATCCATACAGGCTCTGGATTATTTTACTCTTTGTGCTTTTTCAAATTCTGTGTTAGATAAAATGATCAGAACAGGCTACAGTATTTGAAGACGAAAAAATGCACAAATCTCTTCCGCAGAGGATGGATAGTAGGATTCAATTTCAAGATGCATTCTTAAGGCACAGAACTATGGAGGAGCATGAGGCCTATATGGTGACCTGGCATGGCTAATATGGAGATATAGGCATGTATCTGAAATGGACAGAGAGCCTGCCAACATTTTTCATGTCCACCAACTGCTCTTTAGTTTTTCTGTAGAAAGAGAGTGATATGGGAAGTGGATATCTAGTAATGAAGTAAGTAGAAAAAGAAAAGATTATTCCAATTTATAGCATAGTGGATTATCTCCTCTTACTATATTTTACATGTGGTTATAACCTTCCTGGGGTTAGTGTTTCGTATGCTAAAACATTTTTCAAGTGTCTTGTACATAGTTTATAAATTGCTGAATTTCATTTTCTGCGCATTGACTTACCAAAATAATGGCCTGGGGATAGCACTATTTTATAAGGATTTGAAAGGTCACTTCTGATTTAAAAACAACAACAACAACAACAACAAACATGCTAACCTGAACAAAAGATTTTAAAACTGTGTTTGAAGTAAAACTAGATTCCATTTTGGAAAATGGCATTGTAGGAGACAAACACAAATACAGGAACATTCAAGGAAAAACATCTGGGAAATAATTTGGGAATGATATGGCTTCAGATGTCCTTATGCCAGTGTTTAGGGAATAAGAATGAACTAAAAGTCGGGGGGCCTAGGTGGCTCAGTCGTTAAGCGTCTGCCTTCGACTCAGGTCATGATCCCAGGGTCCTGGGATCGAGCCCCGCATCGGGCTCCCTGCTCCGCGGGAAGCCTGCTTCTCCCTCTCCCACTCCCGCAGCTTGTGTTCCCCCTCTCGCTGTGTCTCTCTCTGTCAAATAAATAAAAATTAAAAACAAAAAAGAATGGTTTCACTTATTTGTGGAACATAAGGAATAGCATGGAGGACATCAGGAGAAGGAAGGGAAAAGTGAAGGAAGGGAATCGGTGGGAGAGATGAACCATGAGAGACTATGGACTCTGAGAAACAAACTGAGGGTTCTAGAGGGGAGGGGGTGGGGGGATGGGTTAGCCTGGTGATGGGTATTAAGGAGGGCACGTACCACATGGAGCACTGGGTGTTCTACGAAAACAATGGATCGTGGATCACCACATCAAAAACTAATGATGTATTGTGTGGTGACTAACATAACATAATAAAATAAAAAAAAATGAACTAAAAATCTTTTAAACAATGAGGTCAACATAATCATTTAGAGATCATTCAAAGCTAGTGAAGATGAAATCTATGCATTTGATAGAATAAAAGTTTCCAATAAAATAAAATAGAACATGAAAAATATTTGAGAGAGAAGAAAGATGAATAGTAATAATAACATGTAGTAAAAAACCTCTTAATAAAAATTAAGGACTTTTGTCAACATCCTATATAGAGTCTCCTAAGACACTATGAAGCAGAAATTATTACTAAAGTCTTTTATTCATTAAATTATTCCAAGGGATAAATAGCTTCCCAGTTCATTTAGCTGCTATATGACGCATCCAGGACTCCACTCAATGTCTCAGCTCTTTTGTATATTTCCTGTGTCATTTGAAAGTTTACCAGAGGCTGCCTAACCAGACTGAAGATACAGACAAATATTGGTTATGAATTTGTTGCATGAGCAATAGAAGCACTGATCTGGATAAAGCCGATTAAATAATCTCTGGTTCTGTGATGACCTCTCTCTTTTTCACCTCTGTTTAGCCCTTTGTCATAAAACTAATGATCCTGGAATCACAGAATTAATGTGAGGGAACTTAAAACTGAGACGTATATTTGCATGCAACAGGCAAGCCGGCTGGTTTTGAAACTTTGAGAAATACAGCCACCTGTTGGATTTAGTCTGGTATTGCACTTCTGTTCATCCTTTGTTTTTTGCAAAAAGGCTGGGCATTTTTCTTTCACGAACAAAATTTAAAGAATAAAGAAAAACATAATTGCTACTGTTAGGGGAAATAAAGATGATAAAATGCAGTAGAGTCCCTTATTTGGTCTTTTGAAAACTGGATCTATGTATTAACAATGTGCTTTGTCTAGATATAGTCTAAGTAAAAAAGGAACTTCTATTAAAAAAAATAGTGAATAAATGAAATTTTTAAAAAAATCTCTTCTCTCACAAAAAAGAAAAAAGTAGGAACTTACTATTTCTTCACTTCATTCCAGCACTGGACTCTAGAATAGGGGTTGGCAAATTTGTTTTGTAAAGTTTTTCAAATCATTAAGATCTTGAAAGGCTTAAGTTTCCTGTTGCAGCTACTTAACTCTGTTGTTGTAGCACAAAAGAAACTATATATACATATGTAAACAATGAGTATGGATGTGTTCCAATAAAATTTTATTAACAAAAATAGTTGGTGCCAGATTTGGCCCATGAGCTGTAGTTTTTTAATACCTGCCCTAGAACATGGCAGGCAAGCTCCCACTTCAAGGCCTTTGCACGGGCTGTTCCCTGTGCCTGGAGCATTCTTCCTCTAAATATCCACATGGCTTACCCACCTCCACAGGTCTGGGTGTTCCAATATCATCTTTTTAATGAGGCTACCCTAAAACACTCCATTTAAAATTTCAGTTCTCTATTTCTCCTTTTTTATTTTTTCCATAGCACATTTGAATATATTATATGTATTATGTTCACTGTTTATAGTCTACTTCACCCACCAAAATGCAAGTTCTGTTATAACAGAGATTTTTGTTTGGTTCTTTTATAAAATATCCCAAGTGCTTAGAACTGTATCTTACATATAATAGATGTTCAAAAAATATTTGTTGAATGAAAGGACAGCTTGTTAGCATTTGCTCTAAAAAAAAAAAACCCTAATATTGTTGTTTAAGAAAGTGACTCCCAAAGGCAAAGAACTCCCAAAGTTGAACTAAGAAACAAAGCCAGCCTTGCATATCGTTTCAAAAAATTTTACAAGCCTTTGTTTTTCTCAGACTTGAAAGTAGTAGAAATGCTAGTTTTAAAATCAGTGAAGATATCAATAAATATATAGTCTAGTATAGTTACCACAGCTATATAACAACTTACTTAAGTCTTACAATAATCTTATTACATAGACAATATTATCCCCACTTTATAGATGAGGAAACTGATTCACAGAAAAATTCAGTAAGACTAAACTAGAATAGATATTTTTTTATTTCAAAGCCAGTTTCCTTTTCCTGACAAGACAGCTTTCAGCCAACCTTGCCTTCATCCCCAGCCTCTGGGAGGACCCTTCCTCCATACCTGAGTCAGCATCAGGAATATCTCAATCCCTAGGACAAACTTGACTTTAAGTAGAAATGATTTAATGAGCTTTGACTCAAACTGGCAGAACTCAGCATTATTCACTTTGAATCGGAGAAGATGCTAGATTATTTCCCCTACATTCTGATAACCTGATTTCCTTTTTGATTTAACATCCTAACCCCACCTCTAATCTAGTTGTTTCTTAAAACCTGATAAACTTGTATATTCAGTCCCTCATCTTCAGCTAGAGACATTACCAGCGCCTCACAGTCTCTCTCCCTGGACCTAAACTCCTGCTCACTCCTTGAGCTTCTGCTCTCTGATAACAGGTGCTGTTTCCTACTCCAGATTTTTAAATATCACCCATTTCTAGAATCGCTAACCTTATGCTCTGTTCATGAATGGAATAATCTCAATCCTTTGGAAAACCTCTCCTGCCCCAACCACGAGTACCACGTTTTTCCCTGTATCTTGTTTATATACAGTCTGTAGCCATACCATCTGGATACCATGTTTCTCTTTTATGCAAGTTCAAGTATCCCCAGAACACCTGCACCAAAACAGGATTCCACGTATCAGACATAAAAGCCATAATCTGCTTTCCACTGGGGAGATTTAGTCAAAATGTGGCTAGTTAAGAGCTCTTTTGTGAGGGAGGACTCCTAGTAGGGTAATAAAAGTAGAAATAAACTTGAAAATGGTTCTACTACCCTATGTCCTGACTTACTACTAAAGAAGAGAAAGTTCAACATAACTTGATAGTTATGATAATAGAGCAAAAGAGTAAAACTGAGCTATAACATGAAGAAAGAATGAGAGTTGATGAAGAATTGGAAAAGGCAGAAAAATGCAGCAGTAAAATAGAACTGATCTACAAAATCTCCAGCCTATATGATTAGAGGAATAGCCATGTCGCTGATGACAGGAAAGGAGTAGTTAAAAAATGGAGTAGATGTGGAAATGAAGATAAATTCACCCAACAGATGTAGATCACCATAGAGACAATTCAATACAATTTAGTGTCTTCTATAGTACAGGTTCATAGGATTTCAAAAATTGCTCTCACACTTATTCAGTGTCACACAAAGCCACATCAGGTGGATACATGCAAGAGCTATATCCCCTACTTGACAAATGAAACTGAGGCCCAAGATGGAAAAGAACTTAGCTAAGATTCCACAGATCTGGAGCATGAACCCAGTTCTCAGGACTCCTTGTCCAGTACGCTTTCCACAAAATCATTTGGCCTTCCAGGACAACTATAAAAATTGATAACTTTATCTGAAAGTAATTCAGCTAGAGTCATTCAGATCAATAAAATACAAAGAGAACTTAGCCAAGCGACTTCCTACTAGCAAAACTAATAGTTTATAATAAAAGCTACAGGTCATAAAGTTAAACTTTAAAAACCCCAATGTTTTGTTTGATGAAAGAGAGAATAAAATAGTCATGGAAAAAAAAATATCTAGCGTAAGTATTCCAGAGGTGGTTGGGTCAATCTGTCTGTCTCCAAGCATCCACAAATTCCTATTAACTTTTTTAAACTCCATGACCAAGAAGCCAACCTCTGTACTTTCCTATCACAAATAATCAAAACATTCATTTTTTGCATGATTATTATATTTCAAATGTCAGTGACATAAATGATTGTCTTCAAAATGGCCAAGTTAGTTACATTTTTTAAGCCAATATTTGCTAGTACTTTAATTTCCAAAGCAATGAAATGTTTTGCCCTCTGGGGTGTTTCTAATAAAGATAAAGCTATTCTAGAAATAAATCAATACTTTGTGCTTACATAAAAGTTTTCACCTGAGAAGTGCAGCATGTCTTGTTTTTAAATTTTTTTTATTGCACTGACCTTTGCTTGTTTTGGCCAATGGGAAATGCTGGTCTCATTCTACCAAAAGAAAAACCAAAGTCCAGGGCTTGTCCAATGAAACAATGAATTAATGACAGTTCTTGGAAGAGGAATCAGTAGATCTGATTTGCAAGATTTAAACAGATTTTTGGTGCCAGGGTATAATCCCTGTCTAATATAAAAGGTAGTCTTCCACCCAGGGCCCAGAGATACTTGGAGAGTTGTCATTCTTATGACATTTTAGTAAGGAATCTTTATTATTATATGATCCCAAAACTCAAAAAAAAAAAATGGTTTTAAGGCACTTAAGACAATGAAGAAACCCCTATGGCTTGGGAAAAAAATCACAAATTTCTTTCCCAACCCGTGTTTAGCAGATGCTCACTGACTAATTTTTCACCAAAAAGCTTGCTCCTTATTAGGAAAATATCAAAAGGCTAGTATGTGGAGAAAAACAATGAATCTTGACTTGAATAAGCTCTCTACTGATCAACTCTTTTTCATTCCATTTAGCCCCTTTAAAGTTTTTTTGTCTCTGTTCCCTTCCTTTCCTTTCCCTTCTCTTCCTCACCACCCCCCCGAAAAAAAAAAAAAAAACCATAAAAATCAGCACAAATTCATTAGATGGGGCTGAGCAAAGTAGATATCCATATAAGAGGGTGGGGAGCAGAGCAGCCCAGTCTGAGAGGGCAGTAGAGACAACCAGACAGGGTATTAGGCCAACAAGAGCTATTAGAGCCCAAGCAGGATTAGGAGGGCATCCATGTATTATTGGGGGGAGGGGAATGGGGCTGACAGAGGAGATCAGATTCCATGGGGAGGTTAAGAGGGCTGAATGCAGAATGTCATAGCTTGAGATGGGTAGAGGAGGGTATCCATGCAAGAGTAGCTCAGCATGAGGTGTCAGAATCCAAGCATGATGAGGTCATCCTGGTGGAAGGGCAGCTCAACTCAGGTTATCACCAAGGAAGGTGAGAAGGACATCTATGCAGAGGTACTCCAGCAAAGGGCATATGCTGGAGCAGTGAGGGAGCAGCCCAGGAATATTGGAGCCCAGCAGACCAAGGAGGACATGCACATCAGGGATAGGACATGAGTAATGACAATAGCAATGAGAGATTAGATACATATGCAGGGTCAATTGTGATATACATGTAGATAGAGATAGAGAAATGCCCCCATACATATAAAGGGAGGTTTCTCACTGCCAAAAAAAAAAAGGGCAGTGAAAATATGGAAAGATAGAAAACTAAAATAGCATCCTGTATGGTTGGATTAGAATTGCAAATGGTGATAGATGATGGATGATAGATAAATAGAGAGATACTGCGTATGGCATTTAATAAGTACCTAGTAATTTATGTTCTCAGATTCACTTAAATTTTTTTGGAATGTTTAGGTTGTAAGGAGAACATAAAGAAGTAGAAAGGATGTGGTTTTTAGATTCAAGTTCAAATAATTTCTGGGTTCAGAATTATCTCAACCACTGAGTAATTTTATGTAATTGTGGTAAAACCTGTGGGACAGAAAGTAAACAGATTACAAAATATCTCTAAGTTCTTTTAAAGTAGTAGTTCTCAACCCCTCTTCTGACCCCCCTTCCCCAGGGGGGACATCGGTCAGTTTTTGGAGACATTGGTTGTCACAACTGGGGAGTGTTACTGGCATCTAATGGGTAAAGGTGAGGAATGCTGGTAAACATCCTACAATGCACAGGACAGACCCCACAAAAAAGAATTGTTGGTACGAGCTGAATCATGTCCCCCCAGAATTCATATGTTGGGACCCAAACCCTCAGTACTGAAAATGTGACTTTGGAGATAGGGCCTTAAAAGAGGTGATTAAAGGGGCGCCTGGGTGGCTCAGTTGGTTAAGCGACTGCCTTCGGCTCAGGTCATGATCCTGGAGTCCCGGGATCGAGTCCCACATCGGGCTCCCTGCTCAGCAGGAAGTCTGCTTCTCCCTCCGACCCTCTTCCCTCTTGTGCTCTCTGTCTCTCATTCTCTCCCTCTCAAATAAATAAATAAAATCTTAAAAAAAAAAAAAAGAGGTGATTAAGTTAAAATGAGGTCATTAGGGTGGGCCCTAATCCAATCTGATTAGGAATTGCCCAGAGGAAAGACCCTACAACCATCCATAAGCCTCAGAAGAAACCAAACTTGCCAACATCTTGATCTTGGACTTCTAGCCTCCCGAACTGTGAAATAAAAAATCTTGTTAGGGGCCACCCAGTCTGTGGTATTTTGTTATGGCAGCCCTAGCAAACTAATACAATTATGCAGTCCAAAATGTCAATAGTGCCAAGATCGAGAAACTCTGATTTATGATACACAGAAACAGTCCTGAGAAGAACACTCATGACAACAAGGCTAATAACCATCATTTAGGCGGCAAACATAAGGAAAGAGGGGAAATACATTGCCTCCCCATAAAAATTAGGAAAAAAAAAGTTATTTAGTGGAGGAAATCATTCCTTGACGATATATGCTTATGGACCAGTACAGTTAACATTTTCTCTTCTGAGCCATAAAGTCACTGAGAAAGCAATTAAAAGAATAAAATCAGTCTGATTTTGAGTTAAGCATGTTTTTGTTTCTATGTTTTTTTTGCAATAAAACCAAATTTGGAACGCTCAAAAATTTGATTTCTACATGTATTTGCTCAAAACATTTTCACCCAGAACACTAAGGAAGCCCAACATGGCTTAATCCCAAAGTTCCTTTCCCATGGTTTACAATGGAAGAAGACATCTTCCTTGACCCAGTATACTTATTAGTGCTTTCATGAAAGTTCAAATATGTGATACAATCTAAAAGTCCTTTTTGTTGGCACAAAAATAAACTCAATACATAGAAAAAAAACTTTGTAACCTACAGTTAGAAGAAGATTTCTTATTCAGGACACAAAAAGTCACCAACCATATAAGAAAAAAAAAGGTTACTTAAACTACAAAAAACTTTTAAATTTTGCTTTTTAAAAGGCTCTACTAAGAAAGCTGAAAGGTGAGGCACCTGAAATTGGAAGAAAATATTTTTAATACATATGTCTGACAAAATTTGCATCAAGAATTTAAAAGAACCTTTATACTGCAATAAGAAAAAGCAAACAACCCCCCCAAAAAGTGTCCAGAATATTTGAAAATGAAAGAAGAAAATACATTAATGACCAGGAGATACAATAATGACCAGGAAACACATTTTAAAATCTCAACATTATTATTCATCAACAAAATAAAAATTCAAACTCTAGTGAAATACCACTACATACTAAGTAGAATAGCTAAAATTTAAAAAATTAACATTATCAAGTGTCAGAGAGTAGAGAGCCACTGAAATTCATTGCTAGTAAGAGGACAGCCATTTGGAAGAATCGGGCACTTCCTCATGAAGTTAACCATACACTTTCCATATGACCAGCACTTCCACTTTTAGGTATTTACCCAAGAGGAGTGAAAACATATGTCCACAAAAACACTTGTACATATATTGCTGACAACCTGATTTACAATAGCAAAAATTCAACCAACCCAAATGTTCATGACCAGATGATGACATAAACCTATCATGGTTTATTCATACAGAGAAATATTACTCAACAATGAGAAGGCACTGACTACCGGTACATGTAATAACATTAATGAAACTCATTGACATTGTGCTGAGCAAATAAAGTCAAACACAAGGAAAGTATATACAATATCATTCTGTTATAAACTTTTAGAACAGATAAAACCAGCTTATGGTGATAGAAATCAAATTAGTGTCTGCCTGTGGTGGGTTTTGGAGGAATGACCACAAAGGAGCACAGAGAAACTTTCTGTGTGACAGAAATGTCCCATATCTTAACTGGGGGCAAGGGGGGTGGTGACAAGGCAGTGTACATTTGTCAAAACTCATTTAACTGTATACTTAAAAAAATGGTTACTTTTATTGTATGTAAATAAACTTCAATAAAATTGATTTTTAAAATATAGAGAAGTAAATGCAAAGGCATCTATATTTATATGTGGCCACTGAAAGGAACTGTGAGTAGCAACACCCCAAATCAGTGAGAACACTTAATACCCAGATCAGGGTGTTTAAATATAATTCTCCATTAAAAGATACCTTAGGATAATAGCTGATTTCAGATTGGGCAAGAGAAAATACAAAATGAACCTAGAATATTTTATTGTGGTAGAAACTCAGGAAGTACTCAAAGAAGAATGGGCCACATCAAAATGACAAAAAAAAAAAAGCTGGAAGGGACTCCCTCTGGCCAGCTCTGGGAGAATTTGAGTATCCAAATACATACTGATAGTAAGATTATTACCTATTAAACTAAATAAGATCAAATAAATACATGGGTAAATTGAAAGTAATAAGGAAAGAGCTGTTTATATAGATTTAAAGTATCTTCCCACAAAATACCTTCTAATTACAAAGGGGGAAGAACGTAATGTTACCTTGGAGAAGCATGGTAGATACAACTTTAACCAAGTGATCAAAGTAAATATCATTAGTAATACAATAAGTTAAAACAGTATGCCACCTAATAGGGTTTATGAGAAGACTGAATCATTTCTGTGACATTCTTGCTAAAGATGCATAGCTTAAATCTATTCTTAGAGGTGCTACCCCTACTTGAGTCATCAGAAATGCAGCAAAAATCTCGTCTCTTTCTGGGTCAGCAGATACCCCATATTCAGTATAGAGCATTGGCTAGCTCTTATTGTGCCAATCACCTCTTCCCGTCTTAAGAACCTCTCTGATCCATTACCTCATTCAGTCTATTTGCAGATCATTTATGTTTCAATATGCTGCACATTTTTTTTTAATTAGAGCACTTTCCACCTCTTCAGTATTTGGATAAAACGGCAGCATGAATATCAGCAGATGATTTTATCTGGAGACTAACCTTTTAAAACATCAGGCCTCTGTAAAGCATAAAACCTCCATCAGATAGTAGATTATAAGCATCTGGCTCCCAATAGCCTGCGACTCAGTTACTGGCTGACATTTCAGTCTCTGAACTCATCTAGCAAGTGGTCTCTAAATTATAAGTTTCTCTAAGCCTCTGAGGTAAGGAGATAGAAGGCAGCACCTGGAGTCTGGAGAGCATAACTGGGGGTCTCTGGTCATTCTTGGTACAGCACAGAAGCTGTGTAGGAAATGGGGCCACCTGGAGGTCATTGCAGACATGACAGTGGAGAAGAAATGTCTTTCCTTGCTGAGGCGCAGGGCTGGCTGTGCCCTGGCCCCTCGTGACGAGAGGAGAATTCAATTCATAACCTCTCTGTGTTCCTTGGGCGGCACATGCATACTTGCTGACTTCTGTAAGGGTTGCTAGTAGCTCAGCTTCTCAGCCCTTTGTCCATATTTGAGCAAAGAACACCAAATTCCATTTTTAACACCCCTGTTAAGAGAAAATTAAATCTTCGGTCTTTAGGGTGCTCTGCAGACCTAGGAACAATGATCCCAACCTGGGAAAACAGTTCTTTCCGATGGATCAAACGCTGTAACAGAAACAAATATACAATTTGATTTCAAACTCCAAAATATATCTACTAAATGTTTAAACATTCCATCTCTGCTAATCTATTTTAGAACTGGAGATACAGGAGCAAATACCGAAGATTAGGAGGAGCATTATGCCACAGAGCTCAGCTAACTCGTTACTTTAGAAACCAGGTCTAATGTTTTACTGTAAATCGAAGAATGTTGTGTAGCATTGTCCCACTGTCCTTTAAGTGGAATATAGACCATTTAATTGTTATTCATGCAGCTGGTCATGTTTATAATAATTATATTCCAATATGGGCTCATTTTGGTAAAACAGAAATCCTGATCCTTTCAGAATTATTGGGAGGAGACTTCCCACTTTACAGTCACCCTGTTCTATTCACCTGTCCCTTTGTGGTGAGATGACAGGAAAGTTCCTTCCACTGGCCCACACTCCTCTATGGGGCAGTTTACTCCTTTACAACTGAATGGATCATTATTAATAGTCCCTAATATAGAAAGAGCCTTGAAAATCTATTAAAAACAAGAAAACTGGTCAAGGAAAAGGAAATATAACTGGCCAAAAATATACTTAAAACATACAAGCCTAACTAATAATTAAGAAAAAGCAAATTAAAGCAGTGATATAATTTTTCACAAATTAGAATGCGGAAGTAATTATTCAGTGATGACATCCATTGATGTGAGAAAATGAGCAGTGGGAGCAAAGCTAGGCTAACTCCTTGGGGGCAATTTGGTATTATTTTTTTAAATATAAAATTCCTATACCCTGGGGTACCTGGGTGGCTCAGTTGTTAAGAGTCTGCCTTCAGCTCAGGTCATGATCCCAGGGTCCTGGGATAGAGCCCTGCATCGGGCTCCCTGCTCCGCGGGAAGCCTGCTGCTCCCTCTCCCACTCCCCCTGCTTGTGTTCCCCCTCTCACTGTGTCTCTCTCTGTCAAATAAATAAATAAAATCTTTAAAAAAAATTTATATGCCCTTTGATCTACCCCTTCCACTTTCAGTGTATACTATAAACTCTCATACACCTACGCTGATATTTATATACTTATGTTATATGTATGAAATATGTATATATGCACACATGCTAACTGCACTTGTAATTTTTTAAAATTTGACAGTAACCTAAATGTTTATTAATAAGAAACATGTTAAATATAATATGTAGTCATATATATATACACATAAAACTATCTATGAGATGTATATATTGGCACATTCATATATTAGAAAGCTATGCCACCATAAAAAGACCAGAGTAGATCCAAAAGGCACAATCTGTCAGATACATCAAAATAAAGAATATATTTGGGTAAAAAATGGATATATGTGTATATACATACACCTATGTATGCTTGCATAAGCATAGAATATTTTTGGAAATATCCACAAGAAACTCTTTACTGTGGTTGCCTCTAACTAAGGAGGAAAAGGGTCTGAAATCGGAGGAAAATGGACTTTTGTTATCATATACACTTTGGAACTATTAGAATTTTTTCATCATGTATGTGCAATACTGCTTCAATAAAAGAAAATCTTTCATTGTTGGAATTTTTAAAAGTGAATTGTGTGAGGGAAGCCTGGGTGGCTCAGTCAGCTGGACATCTGCCTTCCGCTCGGGTTATGATCTCACGGTCCTGAGATCCTGGGATCAAGCCCCATGTCTGGCTCCTTACTCAGTAGGGAGTCTCATTCTTCCTTTGCCTCTTCCCCTGCTCATGGGCTTTCTCTCTCTGTTAAATAAATAAATAAAATCTTACCAAAAAAAAAAGGAAGTAAATTGTGTGAAATGTAATAATTTTGCAATGGTTACAAGTGATTAGAGTATCTATGGCTCAAATGAAATAATAGGTCAAAATCTACATTCAAATAATCAGAGGTTTTAGAATGAAACCTGGTCCACACTGTGTCATTCAGCAATCCACTCATTTCAGTGAAAGATTATCCCTTGCGGGTCTTTTTCTAATCTTCCAAGCTCTGTGTTCCTCAGGGACAATCTCTTCTTTTTGCAAATCACCTCAATACAAATATATTGTGACTGTTAACTCTTTTTTTAAAGCCTGTTGATTCCCAACTGTTTTACTTTTTATTCCTGTATTCTCTTTTCTAAAAAAGAAAACTAACATTAAACAAGGAAAGGATATTGTATCAACATTGTTCATTTTAATTAAAGAACATTATCTCTTTTAATAACATGGATATTTAGACATTTTCCTGTTAATGAGCATTTGGGTTATTTCTACTTTGGGAATAACCTGATTAAAGCACTATGAATATTCTTGTACAAATCCTTTTGTGAACATTTATACTATTTTTGACATATCCTGTTATGGACCAAATATTTCTGTCTCCCTGTGATTCATATGTTGAAATCCTGTGTTTCTTCTCTGCTAATCACACTGAATGCATCTATGACGAGATGTGTGGGTTTTTTCCTATACCAGGCAATTCTCCAGTTCTCTGGTGGACATCTGGGTGTCCTACAATTTAACTAAATTCTGACACTCTCTCCCTGGAGATAGCATCAGGTCCCACAGGCTAAAGGTTCAGTCTTACAAGGCTGTCCTCACTTCAAATGCCAGTCACAAATCCCAGATTTGTGCTTCTGACAGACTGGCTATAAATCAGAGTTTCTCATGACCCCCTTCTCAGATTCAATTAATTTATTAGAATGGCTCACAGAACTCAGAAAATATTTTATTTACTAGATTACTAGTTTATTATAAAAGCATATAGTTTAAGAATAGCCAAATGGAAGAGATGAATAGAGTAAGGTATGTAGGAAGGGGAGTAAAGCTTCCATGCCATCTCTGGGGATCCCTCCCAGCACCTCCCTGTGTTCCCCAACCAGGAAGCTCTCTGAACTTTGTACTTTAGCAATTTTTACGGAGAATTCATTATTTAGACATGATTAGTTAAATCATTGACCTTTGGGGATTAATTCAACCTCCAGGCCCTCTCCCCTCCCTGGAGATTGGGGGATGGTGCTAAAGCTCCAACCCTCTCATCATATAATTGGTTCCCCTGAGAACCAGCCCCTGCATTTAGGGGATTTCCAAAAGTCACTTCATTAACAAAAACTCAGGTGTGGTTGAAAGAAATTGTTTTGAATAGCAAAAGACACCTTCATGGTTCTCTCACTTAAAAAATTACAAGGGCTTTAGGAGCTCTTTGCCAGGGATGGTGATAAAGACCAAATATATAATTCTTGTTATCAGTCATATCACAGTGCTCCTACAAGAAGAGACATGAGAGCTTGCTCTCTGACTCTCTGCTGTCTGACATAGAGGATACAATGAGAAAATCGTGTTAAAAAACACAACAAGCCCAAATGGAGTCACTTGTGCTGAGCCACTCATCAATGAACCAAGACTTAATATCTAATCTAACTGTAGTTTCAGCCTTTCCCAGGAATGTGACCTTTTACCAGTCAATCTGGAATTACCTGATCAGCACTAGATAAGCTGTCTGATAGACTTTCCCACCTTTCCCCAAAGGAAAGCGGCCTTGCCTAAAACAATTTACTCCTTATTAGACACTTCCTTTTTCTGCTCCCTTTTGCCTATAAAAGCCATTCATTTTATATAGCTACTCGGAACTCCTTTCTGTTTGCTAGACAGGATGCTGCCCAATTCATGAATCATTGAATAAAACGAATTTGATCTTCAGATTTACTCAGTTGAATTTTGCTTTTTAACAATGGCCATCTGCAAACCAGGAAGCAGGCCCTAACCCAGACACAGGATCTGCTGGTGCCTGGATCTTAGGTTTCCCACCCTCCAGAACTATGAGAAACAGTTTTCTGTCATTTAAGACACCCAGTCTGTGATATTCTGTTATAGTAGGCTGAGCTAAGACACATCCCAAATTCAATGTAGTCAAGATCATCTGCACTATCTTCTCTTTTTCCTGCTCCTCAAGATAATGAAATTATTTTCAAAAATTTCAATCTTCTAGAATCTTCTTAGACTCCTCTCTCTCCTTCACTCTTATACAATTGTAACTGGACTAACATGAGTCTCTTTCTTGGTGAGTTACCAAAAGAGACTACACCAGATGGAGTTGTCATACAAAGTAATCTTTATTTGCAGCAAATGAGGAGATCATAGGGAATAATTTCCAAAGCCATGACCCACACCCTACCCCAACATCCAGCAGGGGTAAGCAGGTTCTTTTTATTTAGGGTTTGGAATGAATATGTAAAAAGGGGAGCTTTGTCATCACATGTAAAGTCAGGCATTAACGTTGCACAGGTGTAGTTAAAAAACATGCCTCTATGTGCATCATATGTTACATTAACAAAGCTTGTGCTCTGCCTAGGGCTGAGACTTAAACATTATAATGAAGCAGAGGTGACTGTCAGATACTTCTTGGCTTATCTGTGTAGGCATTGACTTGGTGGCTGAGCTCAAGTTGGCTTGGGTAAGGGATGCCTGGATGGCTCAGTTGGTTAAGTGTCTGCCTTCAGCTCAGGTCATGACCCCAAGGTCCTGGGATCGAATCCTGCATCTGGCTCCCTGCTGAGCAGAGAGTCTGCTCCTCCCTCTGCCTGCCACTCTCCCTGCTTGTGTGCACTCG